>NW_025423431.1:0-29231 GCF_020740685.1 Jaculus jaculus
TGTGTTTAAACAGTTCTTAAGGAGTCAATTCAGGGCTGGAGAGATGGCGTAGCGGTTAAGCGCTTGCCTGTGAAGCCTAAGGACCCTGGTTCGAGGCTTGGTTCCCCAGGTCCCACGTTAGCCAGATGCACAAGGGGGCGCACGCATCTGGAGTTCGTTTGCAGAGGCTGGAAGTCCTGGCGCGCCCATTCTCCTCTCTCTCCCTCTACCTGTCTTTCTCTCTGTGTCTGTCGCTCTCAAATAAATAAATAAATAAAATAAAATAAAATAAAATAAAGAGTCAATTCAGGTATTATAAAAGTTGTACTTTTCTATGTATAATTCAGTGTTTTTCATAATCATCACTATTGTCTAATTCCAAAACATTTTTATGATTAACATTTCCTTCCAGAAGAAACCCCTAACCTTTGGCAAACACGCTCTCCCTGTCCCTATGGAGTTGCTTATTCAGATCTTATCATGTAAATGGAATCACAGGGATAGGTCTTTTTTTCCTACTTGAAGCTAATGTTGCCAAGGTTTCTCCATATTGAATCATATGTTACAGGTACATCGGTTCATTTTGTAACTGGATAATATTGCTGTGTATGGAACAGTACTTTTATTTATTTATTTATTTGAGAGTGACAGACAGAGAGAAAGAGGCAGAGAGGGAGAGAGAATGGGCACTCCAGGGCCTCCAGCCACTGCAAATGAACTCCAGACGCGTGCGCCCCCTTGTGCATCTGGCTAACGTGGGACCTGGGGAGTCGAGCCTCGAACCGGGGTCCTTAGGCTTCACAGGCAAAGCGCTTAACCGCTAAAACCATCTCTCCAGCCCTGGAAGGGCACTTTGTTGTCACCCCCACCTTGTTTTCTGTTCTGTTTTGTTTGTTTTGAAGACAATCTTTCATAGTCCAGACTGGTCTTGAACTCCCCATCTGTTGCAGTCCGGTTCGCATTGCTGGTAGAAATCACCCAACCAAGAGTAGCTTCTGGGAAAAAGAGGTTTATTTGGCTTACAGGCTCGAGGGGAAGCTCCACGATGGCAGGGGAAAACGATGGCATGAGCAGAGGGTGGACATCACCCCCCTGGCCAACAGAAGATGGACCACAGCAACAGGAGGGTGTGCCAAACACTGGCATGGGGAAACTGGCTATAAAGCCCATAAGCCCGCCCCCAACAATACACTCCCTCCAGGAGGCATTAATTCCCAAATCTCCATCAGCTGGGGAGCTAGCATTCAGAACACCTAAGTTTATGGGGGACACCTGAATCAAACCACCCACACCATCCCAGAGAATATCACATGCAGGATTTGACTTGATTGCGATTATTTATTTAACTTGCTTCTCCATTCTTCTCTTCTACTTGGGAGAAACTACATGTTCTTGAAATCTTTGTTTTGTTTTGTTTTTTTGCTCTAGCCCAGGCTGACCTAGAATTCGCTATGGAGTCTCAGGCTGGCCTCGAACTCATGGCAATCCTCCCACCTCTGCCTCCCAAGTGCTGGGATTAAAGGCGTGCGCCACCACGCCTGGCTATATTCTTGAATACTTGCTAGTCGCTCTTCAGTCCGTAAAATCAATCACCTTGTATATCCGCTGAAGATGCAGAATACCCCAGCCAGAGTCTCAAGAGAGGGCCTGGGAATCTGCCTATATATTACACCAGTTGCTTCTAATGCAGGTACTGAATACAATTTTGAGACATATACCAGAATACTATTTGCAAAACACTCCATGGTGTCTTAAATTTTGGTTTTAATGGCACCTGGCTTTTCACCAGGAAACCGCCACCAAAATCTACTGGCAGGTCTCTAAGGCTTTGAATAAATCAACATGGAAATATTGCTGTTAGAATTGCCAAAAAGGCTCCGGGTTAGTGTCCAGGCTGACGCCTTCTGAGCTGGACGTTGGACATTCGAACGAGTGGTGTCCAGGAGAATTATGCATGGCTGTTAGTTAGCTACCTTGCATTGAGCCAAGCAGATAAATTTAGCTTTAAAGGTAATCACAGCCAAATGGCCTCTAAGAATTGCATTCCTGGGGCTGGACCAGAAGCATTCCCCTCCCCCCCCCACAAAAGTAACTGATGGCTCCCACAACGCATAAACTACAACCCCATGAGGAATACCTGCAACCCTACCAAGGAGTGTCCCCAAAGGAATGGGGGCGCAGGGATGAGGGAAAAGAGGGTACCAACCCATGAAATAAAGTGGATTTCAAGCAAAGCCAATAACCTAGGGCCGGAGAGGTTGGCTCAGTGGTTAAAGGAGCTTGCTTGCAAAGCCTGATGGCCTGGGTCCGATTCCCCAGTATCCATATAAAGCAGATGCACAAAGTGGCACATGTGTCTGGAGTTCTTCTGCAGTGGCAGGGTCCTCTGGCATACCCATTCTCTCTCCCTCTCTCTCTCTCAAAATAAATAAATATTTAAAAAGTGAGTAACTTCCCAGAAGGAAATATATATGGAAATCACTGAGAGGGAATATTTAGTTCCTGAGTGATAATAACTTTCACTTCTTTATCAGTTGTCTTGACCTCATTAGCTTAATGTGGATGGAGGAGAGGTTGCTTACACAGCAATATATAAATATGTGTGTGTGTGTGTGTGTGTGTGTATAGTTTTGTTTTTAAAATAAAATATTGAAAAACAAAACTATACACACACACACACACACACACACATATTTATATATTGATGTGTAAGCAACCTCTCCTCCATCCACATTAAGCTAATGAGGTCAAGACAACTGATAAAGAAGTGAAAGTTATTATCACTCAGGGAACTAAATATTCCCTCTCAGTGATTTTCCATATATATTTCCTTCTGGGAAGTTACTCACTTTTTAAATATTTATTTATTTTTGAGAGAGAGAGAGGGAGAGAGAATGGTTATGCCCAAGAGGACCCTGCCACTGCAGAAGAACTCCAGGACACATTTGCCACTTTGTGCATCTGCTTTATATGGATACTGGGGAATCGGACCCAGGCCATCAGGCTTTGCAAGCAAGCTCCTTTAACCACTGAGCCACCTCTCCCGGCCCTAGGTTATTGGCTTTGCTTGAAATCCACTTTATTTCATGGGTTGGTACCCTCTTTTCCCTCATCCCTGCGGCCCCCATTCCTTTGGGGACACTCCTTGGTAGGGTTGCAGGTATTCCTCATGGGGTTGTAGTTTATGCGTTGTGGGAGCCATCAGTTACTTTTGTGGGGGGGGAGGGAATGCTTCTGGTCCAGCCCAGGAATGCAATTCTTAGAGGCCATTTGGCTGTGATTACCTTTAAAGCTAAATTTATCTGCTTGGCTCAATGCAAGGTAGCTAACTAACAGCCATGCATAATTCTCCTGGACACCACTCGTTCGAATGTCCAACGATCCAGCTCAGAAGGCGTCAGCCTGGACACTAACCCGGAGCCTTTTTGGCAATTCTAACAGCAATATTTCCATGTTGATTTATTCAAAGCCTTAGAGACCTGCCAGTAGATTTTGTGGCGTTTCCTGTGAAAAGCCAGGTGCCATTAAAACCAAAATTTAAGACACCATGGAGTGTTTTGCAAATAGTATTCTGGTATATGTCTCAAAATTGTATCAGTACCTGCGATTAGAAGCAACTGGTGTAATATATAGGCAGATTCCCCAGGCCCTCTCTTGAGACTCTGGCTGGGGTATTCTGCATCTTCAGCGATATACAAGGTGATTGATTTTACGGAACTGAAGAGCGACTAGCAAGTATTCAAGAATATAGCCAGCGTGGTGGCGCACGCCTTTAATCCCAGCACTTGGGAGGCAGAGGTGGGAGGATTGCCATGAGTTCGAGGCCAGCCTGAGACTCCATAGCGAATTCTAGGTCAGCCTGGGCTAGAGCAAAAAAACAAAACAAAACAAAGATTTCAAGAACAATGTTGTTTCTCCCAAGTAGAAGAGAAGAATGGAGAAGCAAGTTAAATAAATAATCGCAATCAAGTCAAATCCTGCATGTGATATTCTCTGGGATGGTTGGTGGTTTGATTCAGGTGTCCCCCATAAACTTAGGTGTTCTGAATGCTAGCTCCCCAGCTGATGGAGATTTGGGAATTAATGCCTCCTGGAGGGAGTGTATTGTTGGGGGCGGGCTTATGGGCTTTTATAGCCAGTTTCCCCATGCCAGTGTTTGGCACACCCTCCTGGTTGATGTGGTCCATCTTCTGTTGGCCAGGGGGTGATGTCCACCCTCTGCTCATGCCATCGTTTTCTCCCCTGCCATCGTGGAGCTTTTCCCTCGAGCCTGTAAGCCAAATAAACCTCTTTTCCCAGAAGCTACTCTTGGTTGGGTGATTTTCTACAGCAATGCGAACCGGACTGCAACAGATGGGGGAGTTCAAGACCAGTCTGGACTATGAAAGATTGTCTTCAAAACAAACAAAACAGAACAGAAAACAAGGTGGGGTGACAACAAAGTGCCCTTCCAGGGCTGGAGAGATGGTTTAGCGGTTAAGCGCTTGCCTGTGAAGCCTAAGGACCCCGGTTCGAGGCTCGACTCCCCAGGACCCACGTTAGCCAGATGCACAAGGGGGGCGCACAGCGTCTGGAGTTCATTTGCAGTGGCTGGAGGCCCTGGAGTGCCCATTCTCTCTCCCTCTCTGCCTCTTTCTCTCTGTCTGTCACTCTCAAATAAATAAATAAATAAAAGTACTGTTCCATACACAGCAATATTATCCAGTTACAAAATGAACCGATGTACCTGTAACATATGATTCAATATGGAGAAACCTTGGCAACATTAGCTTCAAGTAGGAAAAAAAGACCTATCCCTGTGATTCCATTTACATGATAAGATCTGAATAAGCAACTCCATAGGGACAGGGAGAGCGTGTTTGCCAAAGGTTAGGGGTTTCTTCCTGGAAGGAAATGTTAATCATAAAAATGTTTTGGAATTAGACAATAGTGATGATTATGAAAAACACTGAATTATACATAGAAAAGTACAACTTTTATAATACCTGAATTGACTCTTTATTTTATTTTATTTTATTTTATTTATTTATTTATTTGAGAGCGACAGACACAGAGAGAAAGACAGGTAGAGGGAGAGAGAGAGAATGGGCGCGCCAGGACTTCCAGCCTCTGCAAACGAACTCCAGATGCGGTGCGCCCCCTTGTGCATCGGCTAACGTGGGACCTGGGGAACCAAGCCTCGAACCAGGGTCCTTAGGCTTCACAGGCAAGCGCTTAACCGCTACGCCATCTCTCCAGCCCTGAATTGACTCTTAAGAACTGTTTAAACACACACACACACACATTAAAGGAATTACAAAAAAAAAAAAAAAAAGGAGGTCATGTTTTTTTCTAGACTAAAAGAGGCTTAAGAGAAGAAACATTACAAGTAAATATAAAGCGTAGACCTCCTTTGAATGCTGAGTGAAACAAGCTGTAAAATGACATCTTAAAACAATGAGGATCTGAGGACAAACTTGGCTTCATTGTTGATGTTCTTAGCAATCATGCTGGCATTGTTGTCAGGTAAGATTGTGCCTTTTCTTTTGAGATGAGTGATGAAATATTTAGGGGTGAAATAACAGGACGTTTGAGATTTGTTTTAAAATGCATTGACAAAAACAAGTGCTAAATTGGGCATGGTGGTGCATGCCTTTATTCCCAGCACTTGGGAGGCAGAGGTAGGAGGCTCATTAAGAGTTCAAGGCTGGCCTGAGACGACATAATGAATTTCTAGGTCAGCCTGGGCTATAGCAAGACCCTTCCTCAAAACAAAACAAAGTAAGAGATGGAATCAGTATGTGAAAGAAATGTTTGGGTTAATGACTATTGCCTTGAAACAAATAAACAGGAGCTCCTTGAACTCTCCTTTTTGTACATATTTGGTAATTTTCATAATAAAAAGTTAAGTGAAGGCTGGAGAGATGGCTCAGCAGTTAAAATGCTTTCTGGCAATGCCCTAACAACTTGGGTTCAATTCCCCAGTACCCACATAAACCAGATGCACAAGGGGGCGCATGCATCTGAAGTTCCTTTACAGTGGCTGGAGGTCCTGGTGTGCCTATTCTCTCTCTCTTGGTCTTGTCTGTCTGTCTCTTTCTCCCTCTCTCCCTCACTCTCTCTCTCCATACACACACATAAACACTCTGCTTGCAAATATATATATATCTGTATATATATATATATATATGTATATATACAAATATATATATATATATATATTTTTTTTTAGGTTAAGAGTATAGTTAGACACGGCTGGCCTGTAATCCCCAGCTACTCAGGTGGCTGAGGCAGGAGGATAGCAAGTTCAAGATCTGCCTGGTATACAGAGCGAGTTTAAGACTCAGCCTGGGCAACTAGTGAGACACTATTTCAAAATAAAAAGTAAACGGGAAGGGGGTGCTGGAGCCATGGCTTAGCACTTAAGCACATGCCTGTGAAGCCTAAGGACCCCCATTCGAGGCTCAATTCCCCAGGACCCACATGAGCCAGATGCACAAGGGGGCGCACGCGTCTGGAGTTCTTTTGCAGTGGCTGGTGGCCCTGGCACGCCCATTCTCTCTCTGTATCTGCCTCTTTCTTTCTCTGTCTGTTGCTCTCAAATAAATAAATAAAAATGAACAAAAAAAATTTTTAAAGTAAACAGGAGGGATGGGGACTGGTAGAACATGCAAGAGGTGCCCATATTCAATCCCCAGGACTACCAAAAACCAGAAAATGGGCTGAGTAGAGAGGGGGCATGTCTGTAATCCTAGAGCACCGGAGAAGTGGAAGCAGGATAATGGCAAATTTGAGGTCTACCTATGCAACTTAGAAAGACCCTGTCTCAAAATACAACAAAAAGGGGCTGAAGATGGAGTGGGGCTACAACACTTGCCTAGCATGCACAAGACCCCAGGCTCAATCCTCAGTACCACAAGAAAGGAAAGCAGTTAAGAATAAAGGAACAAGGCTGGAGAGATGGCTTGGCACTTAAGGCACTTGCCTACTGTGGTGGTTTGATCAGGTGTCCCCCATAAACTTAGGTGTTCTGAATGCTAGGTTCCCAGCTGATGGATATTTGGGAATTAACGCCTCCTGGAGGGAGTGTATTGTTGGGGGCGGGCTTTTGGGCTTTATAGCCAGTTTCCCTGTGCCAGTGTTTGGCACACCCTCCTGTTGCTGTGGTCCATCTTATGTTGGCCAGGGGGTGATGTCCACCTTCTGCTCATGCCATCGTTTTCCCCTGCCATCGTGAAGCTTCCCCTCGAGCCTGTAAGCCAAAATAAATCTTTTTCCCAGAAGCTACTCTTGTTGGGTAATTTCTACCAGCAATGCGAACCGGACTGCAACACCTACAAAGCCCAAGGACCCAAGTTCAATTTCCTAGGACCCAGACGCACAAGGTGGCATGTGTTTGTTTGCATCAGCTGGAGGCTCTGATGTGCCCATTCTCTATCTCTATCTGCCTCTTTCTCTCTCTCAAATAAATGAATAAAAATAAAAATATTTGCCAGGTGTGGTGGCGCACACCTTTAATCCCAGCACTCAGGAGACAGAGGTAGGAGGATCACTGTGAGTTCGAGGCCACTCTGAGATTACGTAGTGAATTCCAGGTCGGCCTGACCTAGAGTGAGACCCTACCTCGAAAAACCAAAAATAAAAATAAAATAAATTTAAAAAATAAAATATTTTTTAAAAAAGAATAAAGGAACCCAGGGTTTTCTGATCATGTTCAGCTATTCTTTAATTAATTAATCAATTCTAAAGGCAAAAAGAGAGAGAATGTGCATATCAGGGCTTTTTTTTTTTTTCTTGTTTTTGAGGTAGGGTCTCACTCTAGCCCAGGCTGACCTGGAATTCACTATGGAGTCTCAGGGTGGCCCCGAACTCACGGCAATCCTCCTACCTCTGCCTCCTGAGTGGGTCTAAAGGCGTGCGCCACCACACCTGGTTCACCAGGGCCTCTTGACATTGCAGATGAACTCCAGGTGCTCCACCTTGGGCATCTGGCTTTACTAGGTTGCTGGGAAATGAAACCAGGGCCGTCAGGCTTTACAAACAAGTACCTTTAACTACAGAGCCGTCTCCCCAGACCACCTTCAGTGTTGAAATTCCAAAATTTTTCAGTTGCACAACTGAATACCAGCCATGGTAGGGAAAGGACAAAGGGACACTGAGATTTTTCAGAAGAAAAATGCCGGAGTGAAGAGTATGGAACACCTCCATTAACTAGGAAAAATGGGTGGACGGAATACGGAAGGCGCTGAGCTCAAGGTTGCTTGGTCATTTAGAACAAGAAAGATGATCCGGATTCCTCAAATGCCACTTGAAATTCTGTGAGCATGAAATCATCGTAAGCTAAATATCCTGTTGACAGTTAATTTGAGCAATTAATTTCACATAGAGAAAAATCTTTTTTTTTTTTTTTTCCTGAGGCAAGATTTCACTCTAGCCAGGCTGACCTGGAATTCACTATGCAGTCTCAGGGTGACCTCAATCTCATGGCAATCCTTCTACCTCTGCCTCCCGAGTGCTGGGATTAAAGGCGTGTGCCACCATGCCTGGCTAACTCTTGTCTTTTTTATTTCGATGTATTAGGTTTAAACACTTCATTGTGAAGGGCTTTCTATGGTAATATATTACTCCTAGAATCTAACTGTACTCTTATAATCTTGTCAAATAGATGATTAATTTACCTTAAAAATCTTCATACAGGGCTGGAGAAATGGCTTAGCGGTTAAGCACTTGCCTGTGAAGCCTAAGGACTCCGGTTCGAGGCTTGGTTCCCCAGGTCCCACGTTAGCCAGATGCACAAGGGGGTGCACGCGTCTGGAGTTCGTTTGCAGTGGCTGGAAGCCCTGGTGCACCCATTCTCTCTCTCTCTCCCTCTATCTGTCTTTCTCTCTGTGTTTGTTTGCTCTCAAATAAATAAAAAAAAAATTTAAAAAAAATCTTCATACATGGGGGGAATATCTTCATACACAGGGTGGGGGCATCTTCATACACATACAATTATAATACAATGCTAAATCTGTGGCTAGGAAGCTCACACACATTAGCACCTTCCTCCACCCCCTGTATTGAGGATCAAACGACGGATCTTGTGCTTCAAGAGAATGGAGACAATTGGTACTTTTAGAGTGTGTGCATGTCAGGGAAATTTTTTCTTTCTTTCTTTCTTTTTTTTTTTTTTTTTTTTGGTTTTCCGAGGCAGGGTCTCGCTCTAGCTCAGGCTGACCTGGAATTCACTATGTAGTCTCAGGCTGGCCTTGAACTCACAGTGATTCTCCTACCTCTGCCTCCCTAGTGCTGGGATTAAAGGCAGGCGCCCCCACGTCCAGCTCCAAGGAGACTTTTGCTACAGGTTGATCCACACCTTCTTTTGAGAGGAGGCAGTTGATGGAGGTGGGACCCATGGCTTTAAACATGCTGAGCACATATTCTACCACTGAGCTGTACCCCCAGCCAATCCACCATTTTTTTTTTTGAAACTTTTAATTGGCACCCTCCATACATATAGACAATACAACATGATCAGTCCGCCATTTCTGAGTCACTAAAATTCATCTCATTTATATGGTAGGGGTCCCTGGGACTCGGAGCCAAACTCTCCCACCCTCACCCTTCAGGTGCAGCTGAGACATTTGTTGACTAGTTTTAACAACTGGATCTGTCTCCTGGTGACCTGTTAGGACACTTGTAGTCAGCCCTCCCTGCTTTTACCGGCAGAGGTTACATGGCGCAATTTCAGCTGGGGGTGGGAGACGGGGGCTCCGGGCTCTAGCTTCCTCCTACTGTACCTAGACACCAGATTGAACACTGACTGGAGAATTCACAAGCTCAAGACCAGGTCACACTCAACTTGCATTTCAACACGCAGCCCATCTTGTTGGGCAAGTTCTTAACCACTGTGGGTCTCAGGGGGTACAGAGGAGGTGAGTTTCATTATGTTAGGACTGTAGAGTATAGAGATATACACAAGACAGAACAGATACAGAATCACAGGAGAGAGAGAGAGAGAGAGAGAGAGTTCTATCTTGATTTCAGGTCAGGCCTTGCTATTGGCACAGCTGCCGCTGGGGGTGAGATGGGCAAGGATGTGTGCCAAACTATGGGAGCTGTGAGCTATCCTTTCTTGTAAAGCACTGTATTACAATACTGTATTCCTGCAATTACAGATGCTCCACCGTATAATAAGGTTATGTCCCCAAAACCCTGATACAGAGTTGAACACACCGTAAAATGAAAATGCATTTTAACACATCTAGAAACCTAGCTTAGCCAATTTAGATGTGCTCAGAATGATTACATTAGCCTACAGTCGGGCGAATAATGCAAAGACTATTTTACAGGACAGTGCTAAATGGCTCATGCAACTCACTGAAATAGAAGGAGTGTGTGGGCCTGGCAAGCGGGGGTTTCTACTGAAAGCATGTCACTTGCCTACCATTGTAAATTAAAAATAATAAGTGCAACCATTGGAAGATGGGGACTGTCTGTGCTTACAAAAGACTAAAAACTGGCTTTATTTTACTTCCTGTAAGAAAAGAGATGGTGTAGCCAGGCGTGGTGGCACACACCTTTAATCCCAGCACTCGGGAGGCAGAGGGTAGGAGGATTGTCATGAGTTCGAGGCCACCCTGAGACTACATAGCGAATTCCAGGTCAGCCTGAGCTAGCGTGAAACCCTACCTCGGGGGTGGGGGGGGGGAACAAGAAAAGAGATGGTGTAGATAATGTGTATTTGTTGTAAAGAGTTTAAATGATGGGGGCTGGAGAGATGCTTAGCAGTTAAGGCAGTTGCCTACAAAGCCTAAGGATCCAGGTTCGATTCTCCAGTACCCACATAAGGCAGATTGCACAAGGTAGTGCGTATATCTGGAGTTTGTTTGCAGTGGCTAAAAGGCCCTGGTGTGCCCATTCTCTCTCTCCCTCTCTCTCTGCTTCTTTTTCTCTCTCTCAAATAAATAAATAAAGTATAAAACATTTAAATGATACCTGAAAACAAAAACAAAAATGAAAGACATATGAAATGCTACTGCCTTGGGAGGACATATACATAATACATATACGTATATATGTATGTTCACTATGGAGTTTCAAGCTGGGCCTCAAACTCTTGGCAGTCCTTCTACTGAGTGCTGGGATTAAAAGCCTGCACCACCACTCCTGGCTGAGAACTAATATTTTTAAATTTTACTCATTTAAATAGAGTTTCAAAGGGAAAAGTTGGGGGAGGGAGGGCATTACCATGAGATACCGTTTACAATCATGGAAGTTGTAATAAAAAAATAAAATTAAATAACTTTTTAAAAATTTACTCATTTACATGAGTGTGCATGCATGTATGGGTGTATCAAGGTCTCTTACTTCTGCAAATGACCTCCAAATGCATGTGCCACCACTTTGGTTCATGTGGGTGCTGGAGAATTGAACCTGGGCTGACAGGTTTTGCAAAGCAGCACCTCTAACCACTGAACAATCTTCCCAGCTCCAAAAGAACTAATATTTTCATAACTATGTTTTCACACACATAGCATATCAATGCACATATGTATGGTGGATACAGAGTGTGCATGTACCGATTATAGGATGTAGGTGATTTTTATCATCCATGTTTTCTCTTTTATTCTCACTTCTTCCACTACTGCCATCATTCTCTATTTTTTTAATTTTTATTTATTTATTTATTTATTTGAGAGAGAGAAAAAGAGAGAGAATGGGCATGCCAGGCCAGAGCCTCCAGCTACTGTAGATGAACTCCAGATGCATGCACCCCACGTACATCTGGTTTATGTGGGTCCTGGAGGGTCAAACCGGGATCCTTTGGCTTTGCAGGCAAATGCCTTAACCACTAAGCCATCTCTCCAGCCCCATCATTCTCTATCTTGTAGATAACCACCTAAATATGTGCTTCCAGATGCTGGATCCTGAGAGACAAGTAGGAATTAAGGAACAGAGGAGAGGTGACATGTGGTCCCTACAAGAACAGCACACGCAAAGAGCAAGAAGCAAGAGATAACTCAGAGAATTGTTTCTTTTTCAATATTTTTTTTGTTCACTTTTATTTATTTATTGAGAGTGACAGACAGAGAAAGAGGCAGACAGAGACAGAGAGAGAATGGGCACAACAGGGCCTCCAGCCACTGCAAACGAACTCCAGATGCATGCACCTCCTTGTGCATCTGGCATCCTGGGGAAGTGAGCCTCGAACCGGGGTCCTTAGGCTTCACAGGCAAGCGCTTAACTGCTAAGCTATCTCTCGAGCCCAATAATGGCTTCTTGACACTAACATGCATCCATGTCACCTAGGGATTTTGTGGAGATGTGGATTTGGAATGAGCAGGTCTGCAAGAGACCCGAGAGTCTGCCTCTAACGAGCAACAGTGATGCCATGCCCATGGACCGTGTTCTGAGAAGCAGGGCAGCTGTGCTATCCAATGCAGTATTGAGCAGCTACATAGGACTATTTGAATTTAAAGCAGGTAAAATGGAATGAAAAGTTCTGTTTTGAGGGCTGGAGAGATGGCTCAGCAGTTAAGGCCCTTGCCCACCAAGCCTAATGACCGGAATTCGATTCCCCAGTAGCCACGTAAAGCCAGGTGCACAAAGTGGCACATGTGTCTGGAGCTCGTTTACAGTGGCTAGAGGTCCTGGTGTGCCCATTCTCTCCCTCCCTCTCTCTTTCCTTCCCTCCATCCTAGGTGTGGTGGTGGACACCTTTAACCCCAGCACTCAAAATCGCTGTGAGTTCAACGCCAGCCTGGGAATTCACATAGTGAATTCCAGGTCATCCTGGGCTAGAGTGAGACCCTACCTCGAAAACTAAATTCTGCTTGTGGGTTTCGCTAGTCACGTTTCAAGTACTCAGTAGTCACATGTACCCGCCACGTGTCTATGTCTACAGCGCACAGATAAAATTTCTGTGACTGCAGGAAGTGTACTGAGTGATGTTGCCCAGTCTTCAGGAAACTACCATGCTGAGCCTGGCTCTCACAAGAATATGGGAAAGAGGAAGTGGCAGAAAGCTAGACAGGGCATTGGTCTTGTCCCTGGCAGCGAAGAGCCACTTAGGAGTTCCAGTGGCAATTCTGCAACGTGGAGGGATTATGAAGGAAGGAAGACTGGAAACAGGGAAGCTGTGGCAGTCAGGTTGCGTTGCTGGCAGAAGACACCTGACCAAGAGCAGCTTGTGGGAGGAAAGGGTTTGTTTTGGCTTACAGACTCGAGGGGAAGCTCGGTGATGGCAGGGAAAATGATGGCATGAGGAGCGGATGGATACCACCTCCTGGCCAATATCAGGTGGTCAACAGCAACAGGAGAGTGTGCCAAACACTGGCTAGGGGAAACTGGCTATAACACCCATAAGCCCATCACTAACAATACACTGCCTCCAGGAGGATCCAATGTCCAAATTGCCACCAGCTATGGACTTAGCTTCAGCACACGTTAAGTTTATGGGGGACACCTGAGTCAAACCACTACAGAAGCTGAGTGGAGGCTACTGCAGTGGCCAGAACGTAGATGACAGAGCAAGAAATACAGGGCAGGCAGGCAGGGGATGGAGAGAAGGGGAAGATCTATAAATGGTCAACAGGAGAACTGATTGATAAGAGAAGATAAGGAAGGAGGCTGAGAACATTTGGACTGAGTCCTGCACAGCAGGGCTAAGAATCATTATTATGGGCTGGAGAGATGGCTTAGTGTTTAAGCCATTTGCCTGTAAAGCCAAAGGATCCGGGTTCAATTCTCCAGGACCCATGTAAGCCAGATGCACAAGGGGGCACATGCGTCTGGAGTTCATTTGCAGTGGCTGGAGGCCTATGTACCCATTCTACACTCCCCCCCTGCTTCTTTCTGTCTCAAATAAATAAATAATAATTTTTAAAAGAATCATTACTACTATTATTATTATTGTTAGAGATTGCAGGGTCTCATTCTGTTGCCCAGACTGGCCTCAAACTTAAGTGATCACCCAGGCACATCAACTAAGAAATTGTTACTCATTAAGATAGAGGACAAGAGGCCGGGCGTGGTGGTGCACGCCTTTAATCCCAGCACTCAGGAGGCAGAGGTAGGAGGATCGTGGAGAGCTCGAGGCCATCCTGAGACTACATAGTTAATTCCAGATCAGCCTGGGCTAGACTGAGACTCTACCTCAAAAAACAAAAACAAAAAACAAACAAACAACAACAACAAAAAGATAGAGAACAAGGGCTGGGGAGATGGCTCAGTAATTAAAGGTATTTGTTTTCAAAGTTTGCCAACCTAGGTTCAATTCCCAGGATCCATGTGTGGTACTTTGAATGGGTGTCTCCCAATAGACTCAGGTGTTTTTTTTTTTTTTTTTTGTTTTTTTGTTTTTGTTTTTTTTTTTTGGTATTTGTTTATGAGAGAGACTGAGAAAGAAGCAGATAGAAAAAGACAGAGAGAGAAGGAGGAATGGGTGTGCCAGGGCCTCTAGCCACTGCAAACGGACACCAGATGCATGCACCACCTTGTGCATCTGGTTTATGTGGGTACTGGGGAGTTGAACCCTGGTTTCCTAGGCTTTGCAAGCAAGTGCCTTAACCAACCACTAACTTACCTCTCCAGCCTCAGGTGTTTTATTAAAGTATATAACTTGGATTTCCAGCTGCCTGGCTAGAAGAGGGGTCACTGTGGGCAGAGTCTAGGGTACAGCCCTAAGGTGTGTTGGGGGATGGATCTGACTTCCAGCCTAAAGGTATGCAGAGAGGTTTTTGTTGTTGTTGTTGTTTTGTTTTTAACTTTATTTTAGTGAGAGTGAGGGGGTGAGGAGAGAATGGGTGTGCCAGGGCAAAAGAACTCCAGATGCATGTACCATGTGCATCTGGCTTACATGGGTTCTGGGGAATTGAACCTAGGTCCTTAGGCTTCACAGCAAACCCCTTAACCGCTAAGCCATCTCTCCAGCCCCAGAGAGGTTTTTGAGTTCTACCTGGGTCCCTGCTGTTTGCTGCCCATGTGTACTTGCTTGTGGTGCTGGCTGGTGGTGATTTCTCTCTGCTTAGATCTGCAGAGGGGGGCGCGGCAGGCTCTTTTGCCATTTTGGAACTTCCCTTGGATCTGTAACCCTGAAATAAATCCTGTTCCTCCCATAAGCTGTGTCTGTCTGGAGGTTCATCCAGCAGCATCCAGGAGCTGACTAAACCATATAAAGCCAGACGCACAATGTGGCTCATGCATGTGGAGTTTTGTTTGCAGGGGCAAGAGGTTCTGGTGCACGCATACTCTGTCTCTAACTTTCTCAAATAAATAAATCAACAAAAACATTTTGGGGTGGAGAGGTGGCTCAGAAGTTAAAGGTGCTTACTTGCAAAGCCTGACAGCCTGGGTTCAATTCCCCCAGTATCCACATAAAGCTAGATGCACAAAGTGACATATACATCTGGAGTTCATTTGCAGTGGCAGGAGGTTCTGATATACCCATATTCTCATTCTCTCTTACTTCCCTTCTCTCTGTCTCTGAAGAGAGAGAGAGAAGGAGAGAGAGAGGTGGGGGGAGGGATGGGATACAGGGCTGGAGAGAAGGCCTAGTTGTTAAGTGCTTGCCTGTGAAGCCTAAGGACCCCAGTTTGAGGCTTGGTTCCCCAGGACCCACGTTAGCCAGATGCATAAGGGGGCACACGTGTCTGGAGTTCGTTTGCAGTGGCTGGAGGCCCTGGTGCGCCCATTCTCTCTCTCTCTCATTCTCTCTGCCTCTTTCTGTTGCTCTCAAATAAATAAATAAATAAAAATAAAATAATGTAAAAACAAACCAAAAAAAGAGGATACAAAGGAAATGCATAGGGTTGGAGGAAGAGAGTGAACTCCATTTGGGGTAATAAGCTGATTTTGTGGTGTCATCTGGGGAATCCATATGACAATATCTGAAGGGCTTGTGAGCACACAGAGCCTGAGGCTAGAGAGAATGGCAGTGTGGTGGGAGTCAGCAGCAGAATCCAGTTCTGCCCTGTGCTGAATGGTTTGGGAAGGTCACTCAGGCCTTTTTGGCTTGTTTATGATCTCTAAAATGATGACTATGGTCTTTTTGTTTTTTCGAGGTAAGGTCTCACTGTAGCCCCGGCTGACCTGGAATTCACTATGTAGTCTCAAAGTGGCCTCCAACACAGGGCGATCCTCTTACCTCTGCCTCTCGAGTGCTGACAATGGTATTTTTATAAAAGGGCCAAATGATACAAATGGTTCATAAGTGCTCATTCTATGTTCTTAATATTCTCCCTCTGATACTTGTTTTAAGAATTATAGATAACATGTAAAGGGTCTAGCACCCAGTAAATTACTTGCCTTATTGTCATACCCAGGAAGTTGGTCAACCAATCACTTCTCGGCCTTTGGGCTAAGATCAAGTGAAAGTTAGTGAACCAGATATCCAGAAAGAAAAGAAAAGGAGGGTGGGGGGATTTGAAAATGCAGACAGAACTAGTACTTGAAGAGTGAAAAAGTAAGAAGGGAAAACCACAAATGTTAAGAGGAAAACTGGGGAGGGGTAGCCCAGAAACTCAGAGGCACTGAAGAGAGTTGTGCCACATACCAAAGAAGCATTAAAGTTTGAAAGTGAAATGTTCCCCCACAAGCTTATGTTTGAATTCTGAGCCCCTACCTGCTGGCAATCTTTGGGGAGGTTGTGGAACTTTGGGGGCTGTAGTCTAGCTACAGAAATGTGTTGCTGGGGGTGGACCTTGAGAGGCATTCATCTCTTCTGCTTCTGAACTATGCTTGCTGCTTCCTGGTTTTTTGTCACCATGAACCAACTCACTCCAGCCTCTCTGTCTTTCCCACCATGATGGACTATGCCCTCTGAAACTGTGAGCCAAAATAAACTTCTCCTTCATTATGTTGCTTCTGTAAGGTATGCTGTCACAGTGAAGAAAGTAGTAACTGGTAAAGTGAGTTAAGAACCACTGGGTTTATCACGAGGCGGTCACGAATGACCTTGGACTTCATAGTTTCAGGGAAATAGGGAGGAACAAAGCCAGACCACTGAGCAGAGGAGTGAATGGGGCCCATTTTATAATGAAAACAGATGGGGCATACTCTTCTAAAGGTAGGTTTGGAAGAGAAAGACTGTGTGGTATCTGGGCACTGGGGACATTTGATAAAGGGAAGATTAATATAGGTTCAGAGATAGAATGTATACACTAAGAGCAAGAGAGAAGAAGTGAGAGAGAAGAGATAGAAGGAGCAAGCTGGACTAATAAACTTCAAGGTCTGCACTTGGTGACACCTCCTCCAGCAAGGCTTCACCTCCCGAAGGTGCCACAATTTTACCACCAGCTGGGGACCAAGTATTCAAAATGCACGAGGCTAGCACTGGAGGTATGGCTTAGTGTTTAAGGCATTTGCCTGTGAAGCCTAAGGACCCAGGTTTGATTCTGCAGGTCCCATGTAAACCAGATGCACATGGTGGCACATGTATCTGGAGTTTGTTTGCAGTGGCTAGAGTCCCTGGTGTGCTCACTCTTGCTGTCTGTCTGTCTCTCTCTCTCTCTCTCTCTCTCTCTCTCTCTCTCTACTAAATAAATAAATAAAAATAATTTAAAAAATACATGAGGCTATGGGGACATTTCACAGTCAAACCATGACCCATACATATATTTAAAGTTGGGAGGATTCTCCTTTATGCCATAGGAATGGTGAACCATTTCAATTGAACTGGGCTTTATTGCCTCCATTTAGTTGAGGATTTGGCTAGTGAAGGTGAAGCTTTCAAGTGAGGCATACTGCTTCTAAATTCAAGTATAAGAGTATATAATTCTTTTTTTTCCCTCAATTTTTATTAACATCTACCATGATTATAAAAAATATCCCATGGCAACACTCTCCCTCTCCCCCCCTCCACTTTCCCCTTTGAAATTCCATTCTCCATCATATCCCCTCCCCATCTCAATCAATCTCTCTTTTATTTTGATGTCATGGTCTTTTCCTCCTATTATGATGGTCTTGTGTAGGTAGTGTCAGGCACTGTGAGGTCATGGATATCCAGGCCATGTTATGTCTGGAGGGAGCACGTTGTAAGGAGTCCAACCCTTCCTTTGGCTCTTACATTCTTTCTGCCACCTCTTCCACATTAGACCCTGATATATCATTCTTTTTTGTTTGCCTGTTTGAAGCAAGGTGTTCTCTAACCCAGGCTGACCTGGAACTCATTCTGTAGTTCAGGCTGGCCTCAAGCTCACAGTGATTCTCCTACCACAGCCTCCTGAGTGATGGGATTAAAAAGTGTGAGCGACCATATGCAGTCAATACATCACTCTTTCTGAAACACTTTCCAATTTTATCACACCTAATGTAGAGGTAGGGGAGGTTATTTGGTTACAACTACTTCCACATTGCTTCTCTTCAAGTTGCCACTGAATTGCTAAATTGGTGTCCAGAAATTTATCAATCTGAATTCATTTTTCTTTTCTTTTTCTTTCTTTCTTTTTTTTTTTTTTTGATAGCTGGCCACGTGAATTGCCATGCTTCATCAAAAGCAATGCCTCTTAGCTGTCCAATAAGGACAGGGACTTGAACCATGTTTAGAAGACCAAAAGAAGACAGGTGAAGGGTCAGTAAGCTGGTGCTCCTACTATCTC
Organism: Jaculus jaculus; assembly: GCF_020740685.1. Classification (NCBI taxonomy): domain Eukaryota; kingdom Metazoa; phylum Chordata; class Mammalia; order Rodentia; family Dipodidae; genus Jaculus; species Jaculus jaculus. The sequence continues at coordinate 18,540 of NW_025423431.1, forward strand.
AATACGATCCTATGTATATAAAAATGGTGGCTGGCTTTTGGGATGTATGTAAACGTTGCTCACTTCTTCAAATCACCTCCAGTCAAGTCCTAACAAATCCCTACATCAGATCCTGTCATTCCCTGGTGGTTCAGAAATCTTAGAAGGCACAGCCTTCCATCATTCTTGGTACAAAGTATGAATTCTGAAAGGGTGTCCTGCATGCTCTGGTTATAAGTCACCATCACCTGAAGCCACACTAATTCTCTCATCCTTAAGTTCCACTCACACTTTGGGGACCTCAAGCAAGTAAAGCCCTCTCCTGGTCTACCCCTGAGGCTCCTGGCGACCTGCTCTTTCTGTCTCTACCTCTCCAACCCCACCAGAGCCTATCTTGACTGGTCAAATGTCTACTGTTTGGTTTCTGTTCCTGCCTCAAGTGTTAGAGGGGGTTCTGCATTGGTCACCAGCTGCTCTCTGGTGATTAAACAAGGTTTTGAGCACTCGGGAGGCCGAGTTAGGAGGATGGCAGAGTTTGAGGCCGGCCTGAGACTACATAGTGAATTCCAGGTCAGCGAGTCCCTACCTCGAAAAATAGCCAAATAAATAAATAGATTTTTGAGGAGTTAAATTTGCTAACAGATGTAAGGCATCGTTCTTGTTTCAGCATACAGTTGCAATTCACTCCATTTATGTTTTTCAAGTTTAATTCTGTCACTTTGAACAACTTATGGTGGCCTACACCCTGTCGATGGTCTATTGTAACTCTGAAAATGAATAAATGAGGAACACGAGGCGGAAAGGCTGATCCAGGTTTAGGAGGCCATCAGGAGTGAGCTAGAACAAGATTTGGTCTAAATGCCAACATACTGGATTAGCACAATTTTAGGAAAAAAGAATCTTATGGGTGTAGGCTCGGCCTTCTCGAGAAAGAGCAGCTGGGTAAGCCACCAAGTTGGCTCCAGACGGTCAGGTCATCGAAGAGAAGGCTGGTGTGGAGCCTGAACAAGCAGGTGCCCAACAGGCCATTCCACATACCGCCAACATCCAAAGCCCCGGGAAGGGCGGAAGTACCTTCCGCAAGAAGCCAATGGCCTGGCTCGTCCCCCGAAACGTCCCAGCGATTGGCTGTCCTCGCAGAATCTCCTGGCGATTGGCTAATTGCCGTCTCAGTCCCGCCCCACCCAGCATCTTGACAGGGATTGGTTGCTCGCCTCGCGGCGCTTCCTGCCACGCCCCCTGATATGACCCTGTGATTGGCTGAGGGCCGCGCTGCCCCGTCCCCGCCCCCTCCGCCGCCGCTAGTATCCGCTCGGCGCCGGCGAGTTCCCGTCCTTTCTGTGGCCCGCGGAGCTGGCGGTAAGTGGAAGCTGTGTGTCGGGTGGTGGGAAGTGTGTGGGTTCGCCTCCCGCGTCCCCTCCGAGCTTTGCCCGCCCGCAGCTCCGCTGCTCCGAGCGGCCAGAACGGAGTGGGTAGAGCATCCCTCGGCGGTCCCGGATCCGGGTCGGACGGACCGACGTGCCCGGCCCGGGGCTGAACGAGACACACCCGGCCGCGGCGCGCAGCTTCCCCGAGGCTTGGGCCGCAGCGACGAGTGATCGCTTTTGTTTTTCCCCAGGATGTTCGGGTCGCGGCGGACAGGGGGACGTGGACCGCGCTCTCGGCGCAGGTACGTGGTCCTGGAGGGACGGGAGCGGCCCAGGCCGCGGGCACGTGGCCGACCCTTCCAGGCGCGGGCGGAGGCCCGGACTCCGTGCAAAGAAGCGGAGAGTGTGAACGTGCTGCAAGTGCACCCAGCGAAACAGCTGCCTCCTGGTGCCCAGGTCGCCCTTTCCTGTGCCCTTTTAAGGTTGTCGCAGTACTTTAAGAGGCTAACACAGAAGGGTAAAGGAAAGCTGTCTCCATAAAACCCAGAGAAGAGATGGCACACCTCCCCTCTGGATCCTGTCTGGAGTCACAGGCTAACAGAAAGAAAAGAAATAGTTTAAGAGCTTTGGAGGATTTGTTAATTTAAGCAGTTAGGGATGTTTTGTACCTGCACTACTGCGGTGGGGCAATAGGTTGTGAGTCTGGACACTTGATTTTTTTTTCCCCGCGTTCTTGGAAACACGCACGTATTTGTAAGGTTTTTTTTTTTTTCTGTAAATGTGATAATGCCTCAATTAAGAATTTCTTCATTCTTTTTGCAGGTTGGAAACGGCAGCTATTGAAGCTGGGGTGTCCGGATGTTGGTGCCTCATTTGACTCAATGCCAGTTCTTACCCCACTACAGTTCAGTGGGGGAACTTCCACTAGTATGGTGGACCGTTCTTAAATGCAGGAATTGGGTCCGTGCAGAGCAGAAACTAGAGCACGGATAGTACTGTCAGGACAGTGTGGCAGGTACTTTAGATGCTCTGTGTGATCTCACAACTTGAGGTAGGGGCTGTGTCCCGTTTTACAGGAGCAATGGGCACACCAGGGCCTCTAGCCACTGTGAACTAACTCTAGACACGTGCCACCCTTGTGCATCTGGCTTCTGTGAGTCCTGGGGAATCAAACTAGGTTCGCAGGCAAGCACCTTTACTGCTAAGCCTCTCTCCAGCACCTCCCCCCCCTTTTTTTTTTTTGAGGTAGGGTCTGGCTCTAGCTCAGGCTGACTGGAATTCACTACTCATCTCAGGGTGACTTCGAACTCAGTGATCCTACTTCAGCATCCCCAGTGCTGGGATTAAAGGCATGTGCCACTACACCCAGCATTGAGTATCTCTTTCAAGAAGTTACACATATGTAACTGTTGGACTGCCTGGAGATAGGGTGGGTGTCCTGCTATAGCAGTGACAGTAAACGGATGAGTCTACTTTTTTGGAGGTAGTGTCTCACTCTAGCTCAGGCCTGACCCTGGAATTCATTCTAGTCTCTGAGTGGCCTTGAACTCACAGCAATCCTCTCCCAGAGTGCTGGGGATTAAAGGCATGTACCACCACACCCAGCCATTCTAAAAACTTTTATAAAGCCATTATATTTAGAATCTTATTGCTATTTAATCACTTATTATTAATTTACTTATTTGAGAGTGACAGAAAGAAGCAGACAGAATATGAGCACACGAGGGCCTCCAGCCACTGCAAACATTCCAGACGCATGCGCCCCCCTTGTGCATCTGCTTACGTGGGTTTCTGGGAATCAAGACTCGAACTGGGGTCCCTAGGTTTCACAGGCAAGCACTTAAGTGCTAAGCCATCTCTCCAGCCCATAAACATCTTGTATTACATATTATACTCAGGTTTAAAAAAATTTTTCTTTTGATAGACTAGGAGCACACCAGGGCCTCTTGCTACTGTAGGCAGACTCAGTAAGCATGTGTGTTTTGGGCTTTACATGGCTAGTGGGGAATTGGACCTGGGCCAGCAGGCTTTCAAGCAGGAAGAGCCTTTAGCTGCTGATTAACCCCAGCCCAAGATAATATTTCATGGCCATATTTACGTGTGCAATGGGGATTGGTAGCGCATGTGGGGGTGGAAGGCATTTGCAGCTGAAAGTGGGGCTAGTCAGGAAGTGACCCTTAATGGACAGAACCTAAAGGAGTGAACATGAGGGCAGTGCTAGGGGGTGTGAATCAGTTCTGGGAAGAGCTCACCAAAGGGAAAGAAGTACATAGGCCCTGAGGTGTCAATAGAAGAAATGAGGGTGAGAAAGCTGCCATCTGTAGCTGAGTTGTGCATTAAGAGGTCACCTACCTATAAAGTCCAGTGGAAGTGGGTCAAGGAAATAGTGCTCCTGGGTGCTGTTAGGAAAGCCGTGAAGTCACGTGGAGAACATGTGGTAAAGAGCTCCTGAGGTTAAGTTTCAGTGAGGTCCCAGAAGTAGACTGGCAGGTGGAGCTGTAGACCGTTTTTCTAGTCCGGATGAAATGGAGTAAGAAAAACTTCAGTGCCTCCAGAGCAGAATTTAGGGTGTTGGCAACTGCTTATCTGCACAGACCATTGTCTACCTTACAGAGCTGGGCAGTGCATGGTGCAGCCATCTTGATTGTCAAGGTTTATCCTGGAGAGGTAGTCTAGACTGCCAAAAAAAAAAAAAAAAAACCTCTGGCTCCTATGTTCTTAGCCTACAGGATTAGTTGTAAAGTGTTGGAGGAAGATTATGCTGGATAATCCCTGTGAGCCCCACACAGTCCCTGTAAGGGATCCCACTACCTGGATCCTTCAGAAGAGCCAGCAGAGGCTTGAGGGCAGGGGAGATGCCATGCTCAAAAGTAATAATGAGGTAGCCTCCCAGAGTGGAAGGTAGCCCATTGTTAGTGCCTTATAAATAAATGAGTAGGATGACTGGAACTGTATGATTAGCAACTATCTCCCAGTGCCAAATACGAGTTAAGTTTGACTTGGTGGCAACTATCAAATTACCACTGGGGCTGAAGAGGTGGCACGTGCTCGCAAAGCCTGTTGGTCTTGGTTCAGTTCTGTAACACCACTGGGTGTGGTGGCAGAGATGAGAGGATTGCAGTGAACCCCTGGACTACATAGTGAATTTCAGGTCATCCTGGCCTAGAGTGAGACGCTGTCACAAAAAGGTAAAGTCAGATGCACAGAAGTGGCCAAGGACATTTTGAAAGCTGTTGAGGGCCGGGGAAATTTTAGCAGCTAGAGTGCTTGCAAAGCCCACGGACCCAGGTTCAATTCTCCAGATCCCCACATTAGTCAGATGTGCATGATGGCACATGCATTTGGCGTTTGTGTGCAGTGGCTGGAGGCCCTGGCACACCCATTCTCATGTTTTTGGTGTGTTTTAGGGGGGCAGTAATGGGAGGCTGCAAGATAATCTAATATGTAAAAACCATTTTCATTTGTGATAATGCGTAATCAACTGACATAAATTGGTAAAGGTTTTATAATAAAATATTTAATCAAAAACTACCAGTTGGACCATAATTCTTGGAAGCTTCTAGCGACCTCATGAACATTGAAGACACTGCTCTCCTTAGCCGTCCTGTAGTAACCCACAGAACAGAACTCTGGTTTGTTTGTGGTTTCTCTGTTAATTTGCTGTAAATTCCTTTGGAAGCCAAAAAAAAAAAATCCAAGCAAACATTTCTAGTTGTCTGTCATACCGAAGCAGTTATGTAGAAGTCATTTAAGTTTAAAAATTCAGTGTTCATAATGCAGAGAATTTACTTACGTGTGGACATGCACCTGGGCTTATGTGGCTGCTGTGGAATCAACCCTGACTGCTAATGGGAGCCTGTGCAAGCAGTGACTATTCACAGGGAGAGTAATTTTACCTTGCCCACTGTCCCCCATAGCCTTTCCTGTTTCTTATAACAGATTGCAGATTGGTCCTTTTTTTTTTTTTTTTTGGAGGTAGGGGTCTCACTTTGGTTCAGGATGACCTAGAATTCACTATGGCGTGGTCCTCCTACCTCGGCCTCCTAAGTGCTGGGAATAAAGGTGTGCACCACCATGCTCGGCTTTTTTGGTCATATTTCTTAATTTCAAGCAGTTTCATAAGGCTGACTGTTTTCTGGCTGATTTTGCCACTGTTAGGCTCAGATTTCCATATGCATTTTCTAGTCCTATTGAAGGTTGAATTGTGCAACTTGAACAAAAGGTAGGTGTATCCTGGCCAGACTTTTTTTTTTTTTTTTTTTTTGGTTTTTCGAGGTAGGGTCTCACTCTGGTTCAGGCTGACCTGGAATTAACTCTGTAGTCTCAGGGTGGCCTCGAACTCACGGTGATCCTCCTACCTCTGCCTCCCGAGTGCTGGGATTAAAAGGGCGTGCGCCACCACACCCGGCTAAGGCAGACTTTCTTGATAGCTCCTGCTCTATTGCATTAATCCTGTACCCATTTAGAGCATGGTTGTTTCAGCCTGAAATCAGTCTAGCTCTGAGCCAGCAGTAACTTCCCTGAATGTAGATGTGAGTTCCAGGTTTCTCTGTAGCCCCTTGTTTCTGTCTGTACAAGGCCAGCCACAATAACAAGAGAAACTAGTGTGGGAAAGTTTTGTACCTCAGTGTTTTGATGGGTTCTGTGGGGTGACTGCAATGCCCCCTTTGTGTGTGGTACATATTCCTGCCTGTTCTAAACTGCCAGTCAAAAACATTTGCTGGACCTGAATAGTTTGTTAAGTGCTTTGACATGAAGTCACCCTAAACATTGCAAATGTTTCATTCCGTTTTTTACCCCCAAACTTTGCACAGCTTAATATGAGTTATTTGATGCAAATAATAGGCACTTGTTTTTATACTGAAAGGAGTCTATTCATATCACACAAAGTTGGTAACTTTTAAAGCTCTGTAGTGCTAGCTTAGACATATTACAACCTATCCCAGCACTATACTAAGACTCACGAGGCTGCAGTGGTGCTCGGGATTCAAGGTGCTCGCAAAGCCTCCAACCTACCATCCACATATGCCAGGGCTGAAAGGTCAAGAATAAGATCATGCCAGGCGTGGGTGGAGCCACGCCTTTAATCCCAGCACTCGGGGAGGCAGAGGTAGGAGGATCGCCATGAGTTCGAGGCCACCCTGAGACTCCATAGTGAATTTCCAGGTCAGCATGGGCTAGAGTGAGACCTTACCTCAAAAAAAAAAAAAATAAGATCACAAAAATGTATCTTAGAAGAATGTAAACTTACAAATATGGCGAAATAAGCAGCACAGTATCCTCTTGGCATTTTGGTTTTCAGGTAGGGTCTCCCTAGCCCAAACTGGCCTCAAGTGATTCTGCCTCCCAAATACTACAAGTAACATGTAGACAGTATAAAATGATCATACTCCTACATGCTCCTTTGCTTAAAAGGAGCAATTTTCAACCTTTTTTTTTTTCTAATGAGAATTGGTGGGGTTTAAGTGCAGTCGTTTGGCATTAAGCATTGTGGAACCTCCAATAACCCATTTCTAGACCTTCATTATTCCTCAATGGACTCCCGGTTTTGCTCACCCCGTTTTGACTGCTTCCTGTAAGTGAAATACAGAGTCTGCCCTGCCTGGTTCATTTCAGGTAGCATGTTTTCAGTTCACTTGTTAGTATCAGGATTTCTTTCCAATCAATGAAAATTGTATGCAAGTTCACCTGTTGCATTGTTTGTTTTGGCTGTTAGTCTGCACATTGGTGTACAGAGTATGAGTCTGTACTTTCACGTTTTTTTACCAAGTTGTTGAGTTCTTGTAATTTTAAGGGATACTGGGGAATCAAACCTGGCTGAGTCCTTAGGCTTTACCAAGCCATCTCTCCAGTCCACATTCTTTTTTTTTTTTTTTTTTGAGGTGGGGGGGGTCTCGCTGTAGCCCAGGCTGACCTGGAGTTCACTTTGTAGTCTGAGGCTAGCCTCGAACTCAAGACAATCCCCCCTATATCCGCTTTCCAAGTGCTAGGATTAAAGGCATGCGCTGCCACATCCCGCTCTTTAGCCGCATACAGCAGCTACGCCTCTTTCCCGTCATCAATATATAAAAGGTTGCAGTTGATTTCTTCATAGCCTCACCTGCATTTGCTGCTGTATATGAACCTCGCGATAGTACATCAAAGCTTGAAGCGTTAGGAATAAGGTGGCTTCCTTAGGGGAAGTGAGGATTGTTTACCAAATGAAAGAATTCCAAGCACTTGCTCCTGGCCTTTGAGGCAGGTGAACAAGGCTGCTTTAAGAGTTCCGCAGCGTGAAGGCCCTTCTAAATTTACCCACTTGGAAGCCAGCACAAAGTCCCGAGCCAGAAGCCCGTCAGCCGCACGCTGCCGCCCGCCGCAGGCGCCGAGGTGCCCACGTGCTGGCTCGCACAGTTTTAAAAGAACCCCGGCACCTGATTGGGCCCTCGGGTCACTTGGCTGCCAATGGCGGCTCAGCCGCGGAGGCCTGGGGCCAGTTCCGCGTCCCCTCCGCGCCGCTGGGCTCAGGCCGACGCCGACCCTCCCTAGTCTAGAGGTACACCTGTGCTCGCTGAGAGTTGCGACGCAGCCTGCGAGAACACTGGAGGAGCCTCCGCCAATCACCCGGCGGGGGTGGCTCTCGGTGGCTGCGATTGGCTAAGCCTCGGGAAGCTCGCGCTCCATTGGCTCCTCCGGCCCCTGTCCCACCTTTTCACCCCGCCAGACTCGGGTCTGGAGTCCTCTCGGAGTTAGCCGGAGTGCTGCCCTGTTCCTGCCCGACCTGGTTCTACGCTGGGTGATTTTACCTGCGCCGGGCATGGGGGGAGGGACCTGTCAACTTAAGTGATATCTCCAAATATATAACTTAGTTACAAGGGGAGTGAACACTGATGTGGGGCTGGGGATCCGAGCAGTTACTAAAATCATCAAAATATTTCCCCAACGAAGTGGTGATGTTACTCCCACTTTTCAAGAAACACTGCGGACACAGGAAGATTCAGTGGGCCTATCCACTACGATCGGTCATAACGTGCTCTATAAATATCCACTGGTCTGTCCTGTTCGTGCTCAGCGTCTTGCTTTACGTTAAATCTCCATAATTGCTTTCCGGATTACTCCTAGGTACAGCCCTCCTGGCCTGCCTTCCTCTGCTAATCTCCCTAATGCAAATCTCATCAATCCGCCCCGCGTCTCAAATGTCAAATCCCGCATGCATTGCTTACCGGTTCTGGAACACTTTTATTTATTCAATATAACACGCCACAGGTGAGTATACTGATCAGAAGTGCAGTCTGCTGAATTTTCACGTGCTAATCTCACGTAAGCAGCCTGCCCGTCATTAATGCAACAATATAGCCAGCATCCCAGCTTCCTCTGAGGCTCTTAACCACTCCACTGCATCCAAAGAGTTGAGGTAGGGTTCTGATGCCAAAGAGAGATGTTTCAGTTTAATCCATCTTTTTCTTTGAAATGTCAGGAATTTTATTAAGCCAGATACAACTCATACCTCCCTTGATGACTTAATTTAGGATATAATGACTTGAAGACACTGACAGTTGTTCCTCCTCGCCATCCACAAGTGTAAAATTAAAACATGCCACTGCCATGCATCAAAGCTCACCTATGTACATTTATATTAAAGAAAACAAAACAGTGGGCTGGAGAGTTGGCTTAGAGATTAAGGCGCTTACCTGCAAAGCCAAAGGACCCAGGTTTGAATCCCCAGGGCCCATGTGAGCCAGATGCACAAGGGGGACACACACACCTGGAGTTCATCTGAAGTGGCTGGAGGCCTGGCATATTCTCTATCTCTCCCCCCGCTTTTTTTTCTTTTTCTTTCTTTTTTTTTTTTTTTTTTTTTGGTTTTTTGAGGTAGGGTCTCACTGTAGCTCAGGCTGACCTGGAATTCACTATGTAGTTCAGGCCGGCCTCCCACCTCTGCCTCCTCAGTGCTGGGATTAAAGGCATGCGCCACCACACCTGGCTTCTACCTGCCTTTTCTGTATCTATCTCTAAAATAAATAAAAATAAAATATATTTTTTAAGTTGTATTAAAATCCAAACATCCTTTCCCCTCCTGTGACCTCTTCCTTAAAAAATAAATAGGGATGTGAATGTCTTAACTTTGTTTGGTGTATCCATGTGTATTCTAGGCAGGTCTGCATCAAAGGTATGCAAGCTGAGACTCACCTTTAATCTAGACTTAGAAAAGCTCCACACAGTAGCCATTATTGCAGCTCCAGAGCCTACCTGTCTGCACACGTGAGGCATTACAGTAGCTAACAGCAAAGTACATGGGCTTGCTTTCTTGCAGCTAAGTAAGATGGCACACACTTCTAATCTCAGCCTGTAGGAGGATGAGGAAGGACAATTGTTGTCTGAGGCAGCCTGGGCTACCTAGTGAGTTCAAGGTCCCACTTGGGCTACATAGCAAAAGCCTGTCTGGAAAAAAGCAACCAAAAAGAATGAAGAAAGGAAGGAAAGAAGGAAGAAAAATATGCAAACTCACAAAATGTATAGGGCAAAACCACCACTTAACAAACTTATTTCCAAAATACCCTGTATTCTACTCCTTAATGTTCTGAATCTAGCTGGGAAAGAATTTCAGCTGCCCAGCGGTGTGTGTGTGTGTACGCGCACACACGTGTGTTAGTCATAACATACTGGGCATGGTGGCACAGACCCTGATCCCAGTACCTGGGAGGTAGAGGAAGGAGGGTCAGGAGTTCAAGGTCATCCCTGGCTCATAGTGAACTTGAAACCAGCCTGGGCTATATGAGACCCTATCTCAAACAAATGCAGTCAGGCAGGCCACATGATCCTTTATAAAGACGCTTTAAAAAATTTCTCTCTGGTGTTTCGAGGTAGGGTCTCACTCTAACCCAAGCTGACCTGGAAGCATGGCAATCCTCCTACCTCTGCTTCCTGAGTGCTGGGATTGAAGGCGTGGCGCCTCCATGCCTGGCTTCAAATGAAGTATTTTTTAATGTGCTTAGGAAGTGTTTTTGTAGCTGTCAGGCACTGTCACTTTATATGCAAACTGTGAGCTAACACAGTGATGGGGGCAAGAAAGTTGGCTCAGTTGGTAAAAGTGCTTTCTATGCAAGCATGAGAACTTGAGTTCAATTCCCGGCACCCATCTAAAGGCTGAGCATGGTGGCACATGCCTAGAATCCTAGCACTGAGGAGATCGAGACAGGAGACTTGCTAGCTAGCTAGTCTAACAAACTGTGAGCTCTAGAGTCAGTGAAAGACAGTACTTCCCTCAAAATAAGGTGGAGGGTAGGTGAGATTGCTCAGCAGTAAGGCGCTTGTCTACAAAGCCTAACGACCCTGGGTTCAATTCTCCAGTACCCGCGTGAAGCCA
>NW_025423432.1:0-27742 GCF_020740685.1 Jaculus jaculus
AAGAAGATGCCCGCACTCAAGCAGACAGCACAGGCCCTCTGGAACTCCTCCTCTTTGATCAACTGCTGGACGAAGTCCAAAAGGAAGAGCATGTGCCAGCCCCACTGGATTGGGGTAGAAATCCTGGCAGCATGGAGCATGAAGGTTCCCAGGACAGCTTACTGCCCCTGGAGGAAGCAGCAAATTCGGGCAGGGATACCTCGATCCCTAGCATCTGGCCAGCCTTCTGCAGAAAATCCCAGCCTCCCCAAGTGGCACAGCCCTCTGGACCAGGCCAAGCACAGGCCCCCCATTCAAGGTGGGAACACGGACCCCCTGGAGCTCTTCCTTGATCAACTGCTGACCGAAGTCCAACTTGAGGAGCAGGGGCCTGCCCCTGTGAATGTGGAGGAAACATGGGAGCAAATGGACACAACACCTGATCTGCCTCTCACTTCAGAAGAATATCAGACTCTTCTAGATATGCTCTGACTCCCGACAGTACCCCTTGCTTCTAGAAACCCGAGAGGCCAAAGTCCTGAAGAGACCCGATTTGGAACTGGAGAAGGGACCCATCCCAGCAAGGATGTGCATCAAAAACCCAACTCCAGTGACTTCCCGAAATGCAAGGTGTCTCGCTAACTATAAGGATTGATTGCAGGTGGGGATAATAATGAAGTGCCTTCTCCAGGGCCCGGGGATTAGGAAATCAGCCCTGAAAGTGAGAGAGAGACTCTGCTACAGGGACAGATGGAGAGGCCAATAGTGACTCCTCAATAACAAGGAGCCTAAAGATAACCCCAAAAGAAGGGCCACACCAAGTGACTGGCTCCAGTGGACCCCAGGAAATCACACGGGACACTAGGACTAGGCTTCACTACAGAGGACACACACTCCCTGAGGGCAATGGGGAGAGTGGACTCCTTCCCTGGCTTATATGGACTGCTGTTATCCTTACAGATGCTTCATGCAGAGCTGTGCAAGGTTTTACAGGCCAGTCTTTTAATATCTACTACCCATAAGTCTTTTGTTTGTTTTCTTTTTCTTTTTCACTTTTCTTTTTCATTTTTTTTTCTTTTTCTTCTTTTCAGGGGTGGGTTGGCTTTGTTGGGTTTGGTTTGGTTTTGTGTAGTTTGTTTCCATTGCTTTCAATAAAGTTTATTGATTTTAACAAAATTTGTTTGTGTGTTTGTGTGCTGTTTTGTGGGATGAGGGGTGGGTTGAATAGGCTGTTTTGTTCTACCCGGAGAAAGTGCATGAGAATTCCATTTAAAGGGATTCAAGACATAGGAAGGTATTCAGGAGGGATGCAGAGAGGCCAGGTAGAAAAGGGCAGAGAACAAGGAAGGCTGGGCTATGTCCAGTGGAGAGACGGGCTTGCTTGATCTAGTAACAAGCAGGTGGAATGTCAACTGAAAGAAGAATGTGTGTAAGGCATAACCTTGTCAAGAAAGATCATCTTGGGAATACAGTGCAGCTAGGTGTGAACATCTTATTCCAAGCTTGAAACACAGCCATCAGTCTATTCTTCATCCATCCATCCATCCATCCATCCATCCATCCATCCATCTATCCAATTATCCATCCTTGCATCCATTCATCCATGCATGCCTAAATCAATCTGTAGATCTTTCAATCCTATTGGGATTAATCCCCAGCACCCTCCCTAGTCCCTCTTTTGATCTTGAGATTCCCAGGTGTTCAAGGTCATGCTGTTTATATGGAGCTCCAAGTTGATCCTTGACCCACATTGGAAGGAGACGGTATGTTTACCATTCTACAATGATCGACAATTCTACAGAGAGCCTTATGGCAGGCCAGCAGGACAAAAACAATTTCTCATTTGCTGGCCGTCACCTCAGGACTACTTATTTGAAGTGTCTCCAGTGTTCAAGGCTAACTCCAGAGATCTAAGAGCACAGAACATACCGCCAGCTAACACAGCACATGCAGGAAGATGATCAACTCTTTTCTTCAACCTGCTCCATCGAAAGTGCACAACCTACTGGTGTCTCAAGCTTCCAGGCTCCTTTTCATACAGTCTGTGAAAGAAACACCTTGTGAGGTGTCTCCATCTCTCTCTGTCTCTGTCTGTCTTTCTGTCTGTCTGTCTCTGTCTCTCTCTCTCTCCCTCCCATTCCTCTTTTGCTCCCCCTCCCATTTCCCTACTTGCCTCCATTTCACCATCTCTTCCACTCTCTGTCTCCATCCCCATCCTTCTACCCTCCCATATTCACTCCCCCATCCCACTTTCTACCTCCCTACTTCCCTATCTCTCTCTATCCATTCTTCCCTTCCTTCTGCACTCTGTCACTCTCTCCCTACCACCCTCCACCCTCTGTCCCTAAATCCCTTCCCCCCTTCTCTCCACATCTGTGTTTGTCTCTCTCTTCGTGTCTTCCTCTGCCCCTAACCCCACCCATGGTCGTGACTTTATCTTACCTTAGGATATTTGTGAGCATGATGTGTGTGTGTGTTTGTGTTTGTGTGTGTGTGTGTGTGTGTGTGTTTGTGCTTGTGTGTGGCCCGCATGTGTGCACGTGTTTGTGTGTGCGTGTGTGCGTGCATGCATGCAAATGTGTGTATGTGTGTGTTTGGTCTGAGGGTTGTGCCTGTTCACAATTGTCTCTGTGTGTTGCTGCTAGGTGCCTAGGGGCTGTTTGGATTTTCATTTAATCTCAGTACAGTTGATGTTCCCTCTTGTCCTCATAGCACAGTCAGACTTGGAAAGTCAAGAAAGGGGGTCTGAAACACTCTAGAGATAGGATGGAGGTGGTGATGTCTTTGGATCTCAGACCATGATGTTGGGATCGTCAGTGTGTGGTCTTGTCTTTGTAAGCTGATTGAATCCGGATGGGATGAACTGAGCATGGCTTCCATAGGGCTTGGGATTCCTGGAAGGCTGAGTCCAATTCCCCAAGCTTTACTGAAGACTGCTCCCCCTTCTCATAGGTGTCCCTGGTACCTGTGCCACCTGCCAGTCAATGAATGATTTGGCTGATGGGAATGGCGAGTCCTCTGACTCTTGTGTGCTCCCTGGGTGTGGGTCTAGACTGGCGACCCCGTGGCTTGCCAGGGATGAGGAGCCTTTGGGGAGATTTTGCTGAGTGTCAGAGGACGCTTGAGGTCCGCCTCCTGGTGCCCTGATGTCAGGTGCCAGGCGTGGCAGGCGTGGCGCTTCTTGGCGGCACCGCGAGGAAGGGGTAGGCATGTTCTGTAGCGCCTAACTGGTAGGTAGTGGGCGGGACTACCTGAGCAGAGGCAGAGGTATTTAAGGGGCAGTGGTCACAGCCACTCTGCTGGCAGTTGCTGCAGCTTGTGCTTGTTCTGAAGCTGTCCTGAGTCGATTCTCCCAAGGTGAGGACTCCTGGGAGGCCGTCATTGGCACCATGGCAGAAGCTGGCAGCCCTGTTGGTGGCAGTGGTGTGGCACGGGAATCCCGGCGGCGCAGGAAGACAGTTTGGCAGGCCTGGCAAGAGCAGGCCCTGCTATCAACTTTCAAGAAGAAGAGATACCTGAGCTTCAAGGAGAGGAAGGAGCTGGCCAAGCGAATGGGGGTCTCAGATTGCCGCATCCGCGTGTGGTTTCAGAACCGCAGGAATCGCAGTGGAGAGGAGGGGCATGCCTCAAAGAGGTCCATCAGAGGCTCCAGGCGGCTAGCCTCGCCACAGCTCCAGGAAGAGCTTGGATCCAGGCCACAGGGTAGAGGGCATGCGCTCATCTGGCAGAAGGCCTCGCACTCGACTCACCTCGCTACAGCTCAGGATCCTAGGGCAAGCCTTTGAGAGGAACCCACGACCAGGCTTTGCTACCAGGGAGGAGCTGGCGCGTGACACAGGGTTGCCCGAGGACACGATCCACATATGGTTTTCAAAACCGAAGAGCTCGGCGGCGCCACAGGAGGGGCAGGCCCACAGCTCAAGATCAAGACTTGCTGGCGTCACAAGGGTCGGATGGGGCCCCTGCAGGTCCGGAAGGCAGAGAGCGTGAAGGTGCCCAGGAGAGCTTGTTGCCACAGGAAGAAGCAGGAAGTACGGGCATGGATACCTCGAGCCCTAGCGACTTGCCCTCCTTCTGCGGAGAGTCCCAGCCTTTCCAAGTGGCACAGCCCCGTGGAGCAGGCCAACAAGAGGCCCCCACTCAAGCAGGCAACGCAGGCTCTCTGGAACCCCTCCTTGATCAGCTGCTGGATGAAGTCCAAGTAGAAGAGCCTGCTCCAGCCCCTCTGAATTTGGATGGAGACCCTGGTGGCAGGGTGCATGAAGGTTCCCAGGAGAGCTTTTGGCCACAGGAAGAAGCAGGAAGTACAGGCATGGATACTTCTAGCCCCAGCGACTCAAACTCCTTCTGCAGAGAGTCCCAGCCTTCCCAAGTGGCACAGCCCTGTGGAGCGGGCCAAGAAGATGCCCGCACTCAAGCAGACAGCACAGGCCCTCTGGAACTCCTCCTCCTTGATCAACTGCTGGACGAAGTCCAAAAGGAAGAGCATGTGCCAGTCCCACTGGATTGGGGTAGAAATCCTGGCAGCAGGGAGCATGAAGGTTCCCAGGACAGCTTACTGCCCCTGGAGGAAGCAGTAAATTCGGGCATGGATACCTCGATCCCTAGCATCTGGCCAACCTTCTGCAGAGAATCCCAGCCTCCCCAAGTGGCACAGCCCTCTGGACCAGGCCAAGCACAGGCCCCCACTCAAGGTGGGAACACGGACCCCCTGGAGCTCTTCCTCTATCAACTGTTGGATGAAGTCCAAGTAGAAGAGCATGCTCCAGCCCCTCTGAATTGGGATGTAGATCCTGGTGGCAGGGTGCATGAAGGTTCGTGGGAGAGCTTTTGGCCACAGGAAGAAGCAGGAAGTACAGGCCTGGATACTTCAAGCCCCAGCGACTCAAACTCCTTCTGCAGAGAGTCCAAGCCTTCCCAAGTGGCACAGCGCCGTGGAGCGGGCCAAGAAGATGCCCGCACTCAAGCAGACAGCACAGGCCCTCTGGAACTCCTCCTCCTTGATCAACTGCTGGACGAAGTCCAAAAGGAAGAGCATGTGCCAGCCCCACTGGATTGGGGTAGAAATCCTGGCAGCATGGAGCATGAAGGTTCCCAGGACAGCTTACTGCCCCTGGAGGAAGCAGCAAATTCGGGCAGGGATACCTCGATCCCTAGCATCTGGCCAGCCTTCTGCAGAAAAATCCCAGCCTCCCCAAGTGGCACAGCCCTCTGGACCAGGCCAAGCACAGGCCCCCATTCAAGGTGGGAACACGGACCCCCTGGAGCTCTTCCTTGATCAACTGCTGACCGAAGTCCAACTTGAGGAGCAGGGGCCTGCCCCTGTGAATGTGGAGGAAACATGGGAGCAAATGGACACAACACCTGATCTGCCTCTCACTTCAGAAGAATATCAGACTCTTCTAGATATGCTCTGACTCCCCGACAGTACCCCTTGCTTCTAGAAACCCGAGAGGCCAAAGTCCTGAAGAGACCCGATTTGGAACTGGAGAAGGGACCCATCCCAGCAAGGATGTGCATCAAAAACCCAACTCCAGTGACTTCCCGAAATGCAAGGTGTCTCGCTAACTATAAGGATTGATTGCAGGTGGGGATAATAATGAAGTGCCTTCTCCAGGGCCCGGGGATTAGGAAATCAGCCCTGAAAGAGAGAGAGAGACTCTGCTACAGGGACAGATGGAGAGGCCAATAGTGACTCCTCAACAACAAGGAGCCTAAAGATAACCCCAAAAGAAGGGCCACACCAAGTGACTGGCTCCAGTGGACCCCAGGAAATCACACGGGACACTAGGACTAGGCTTCACTACAGAGGACACACACTCCCTGAGGGCAATGGGGAGAGTGGACTCCTTCCCTGGCTTATATGGACTGCTGTTATCCTTACAGATGCTTCATGCAGAGCTGTGCAAGGTTTTACAGGCCAAGTCTTTTAATATCTACTACCCATAGGTCTTTTGTTTGTTTTCTTTTTCTTTTTCACTTTCTTTTTCATTTTTTTTCTTTTTCTTCTTTTAAGGGGTGGGTTGGCTTTGTTGGGTTTGGTTTGGTTTTGTGTAGTTTGTTTCCATTGCTTTCAATAAACTTTATTGATTTTAACAAATTTGTTCATGTGTTTGTGTGCTGTTTTGTGGGATGAGGGGTGGGTTGAATAGGCTGTTTTGTTCTACCCGGAGAAAGTGCATGAGAATTCCATTTAAAGGGATTCAAGACATAGGAAGGTATTCAGGAGGGATGCAGAGAGGCCAGGTAGAAAAGGGCAGAGAACAAGGAAGGCTGGGCTATGTCCAGTGGAGAGACGGGCTTGCTTGATCTAGTAACAAGCAGGTGGAATGTCAACTGAAAGAAGAATGTGTGTAAGGCATAACCTTGTCAAGAAAGATCATCTTGGGAATACAGTGCAGCTAGGTGTTGAACATCTTATTCCAAGCTTGAAACACAGCCATCAGTCTATTCTTCATCCATCCATCCATCCATCCATCTATCCATCCTTGCAACCATTCATCCATGCATGCCTAAATCAATCTGTAGATCTTTCAATCCTATTGGGATTAATCCCCAGCACCCTCCCTAATCCCTCTTTTGATCTTGAGATTCCCAGGTGTTCAAGGTCATGCTGTTTATATGGAGCTCCAAGTTGATCCTTGACCCACATTGGAAGGAGACGGTATGTTTACCATTCTACAATGATCGACAATTCTACAGAGAGGCTTATGGCAGGCCAGCAGGACAAAACAATTTCTCTTTTGCTGGCTGTCACCTCAGGACTACTTATTTGAAGTGTCTCCAGTGTTCAAGGCTAACTCCAGAGATCTAAGAGCACAGAACATACCGCCAGCTAACACAGCACATGCAGGAAGATGATCAACTCTTTTCTTCAACCTGCTCCATCGAAAGTGCACAACCTACTGGTGTCTCAAGCTTCCAGGCTCCTTTTCATACAGTCTGTGAAAGAAACACCTTGTGAGGTGTCTCCATCTCTCTCTGTCTCTGTCTGTCTTTCTGTCTGTCTGTCTCTGTCTCTCTCTCTCTCCCTCCATTCCTCTTTTGCTCCCCCTCCCATTTCCCTCCTTGCCTCCATTTCACCATCTCTTCCACTCTCTGTCTCCATCCCCATCCTTCTACCCTCCCATATTCACTCCCCCATCCACTTTCTACCTCCCTACTTCCCTATCTCTCTCTATCCATTCTTCCCTTCCTTCTGCACTCTGTCACTCTCTCCCTACCACCCTCCACCCTCTGTCCCTAAATCCCTTCCCCCCTTCTCTCCACATCTGTGTTTGTCTCTCTCTTCGTGTCTTCCTCTGCCCCTAACCCCACCCATGGTCGTGACTTTATCTTCCCTTAGGATATTTGTGAGCATGATGTGTGTGTGTGTTTGTGTGTGTGTGTGTGTGTGTGTGTGTGTGTTTGTGCTTGTGTGTGCCCGCATGTGTGCACGTGTTTGTGTGTGCGTGTGTGTGTGCATGCATGCAAATGTGTGTATGTGTGTGTTTGGTCTGAGGGTGTGCCTGTTCACAATTGTCTCTGTGTGTTGCTGCCAGGTGCCTAGGGGCTGTTTGGATTTTCATTTAATCTTAGTACAGTTGATGTTCCCTCTTGTCCTCATAGCACAGTCAGACTTGGAAAGTCAAGGAAGGGGGTCTGAAACACTCTAGAGATAGGATGGAGGTGGTGATGTCTTTGGATCTCAGACCATGATGTTGGGATCGTCAGTGTGTGGTCTTGTCTTTGTAAGCTGATTGAATCCGGATGGGATGAACTGAGCATGGCTTCCATAGGGCTTGGGATTCCTGGAAGGCTGAGTCCAATTCCCCAAGCTTTACTGAAGACTGCTCCCCTTCTCATAGGTGTCTTGGTACCTGTGCCACCTGCCAGTCAATGAATGATTTGGCTGATGGGAATGGCGAGTCCTCTGACTCTTGTGTGCTCCCTGGGTGGTGGGTCTAGACTGGCGACCCCGTGGCTTGCCAGGGATGAGGAGCCTTTGGGGAGATTTTGCTGAGTGTCAGAGGACGCTTGAGGTCCGCCTCCTGGTGCCCTGATGTCAGGTGCCAGGCGTGGCAGGCGTGGCGCTTCTTGGCGGCACCGCGAGGAAGGGGTAGGCATGTTCTGTAGCGCCTAACTGGTAGGTAGTGGGCGGGACTACCTGAGCAGAGGCAGAGGTATTTAAGGGGCAGTGGTCACAGCCACTCTGCTGGCAGTTGCTGCAGCTTGTGCTTGTTCTGAAGCTGTCCTGAGTCGATTCTCCCAAGGTGAGGGACTCCTGGGAGGCCGTCATTGGCACCATGGCAGAAGCTGGCAGCCCTGTTGGTGGCAGTGGTGTGGCACGGGAATCCCGGCGGCGCAGGAAGACGGTTTGGCAGGCCTGGCAAGAGCAGGCCCTGCTATCAACTTTCAAGAAGAAGAGATACCTGAGCTTCAAGGAGAGGAAGGAGCTGGCCAAGCGAATGGGGGTCTCAGATTGCCGCATCCGCGTGTGGTTTCAGAACCGCAGGAATCGCAGTGGAGAGGAGGGGCATGCCTCAAAGAGGTCCATCAGAGGCTCCAGGCGGCTAGCCTCGCCACAGCTCCAGGAAGAGCTTGGATCCAGGCCACAGGGTAGAGGCATGCGCTCATCTGGCAGAAGGCCTCGCACTCGACTCACCTCGCTACAGCTCAGGATCCTAGGGCAAGCCTTTGAGAGGAACCCACGACCAGGCTTTGCTACCAGGGAGGAGCTGGCGCGTGACACAGGGTTGCCCGAGGACACGATCCACATATGGTTTCAAAACCGAAGAGCTCGGCGGCGCCACAGGAGGGGCAGGCCCACAGCTCAAGATCAAGACTTGCTGGCGTCACAAGGGTCGGATGGGGCCCCTGCAGGTCCGGAAGGCAGAGAGCGTGAAGGTGCCCAGGAGAACTTGTTGCCACAGGAAGAAGCAGGAAGTACGGGCATGGATACCTCGAGCCCTAGCGACTTGCCCTCCTTCTGCGGAGAGTCCCAGCCTTTCCAAGTGGCACAGCCCCGTGGAGCAGGCCAACAAGAGGCCCCCACTCAAGCAGGCAACGCAGGCTCTCTGGAACCCCTCCTTGATCAGCTGCTGGATGAAGTCCAAGTAGAAGAGCCTGCTCCAGCCCCTATGAATTTGGATGGAGACCCTGGTGGCAGGGTGCATGAAGGTTCCCAGGAGAGCTTTTGGCCACAGGAAGAAGCAGGAAGTACAGGCATGGATACTTCTAGCCCCAGCGACTCAAACTCCTTCTGCAGAGAGTCCCAGCCTTCCCAAGTGGCACAGCCCTGTGGAGCGGGCCAAGAAGATGCCCCGCACTCAAGCAGACAGCACAGGCCCTCTGGAACTCCTCCTCCTTGATCAACTGCTGGACGAAGTCCAAAAGGAAGAGCATGTGCCAGTCCCACTGGATTGGGGTAGAAATCCTGGCAGCAGGGAGCATGAAGGGTTCCCAGGACAGCTTACTGCCCCTGGAGGAAGCAGTAAATTCGGGCATGGATACCTCGATCCCTAGCATCTGGCCAACCTTCTGCAGAGAATCCCAGCCTCCCCAAGTGGCACAGCCCTCTGGACCAGGCCAAGCACAGGCCCCCACTCAAGGTGGGAACACGGACCCCCTGGAGCTCTTCCTCTATCAACTGTTGGATGAAGTCCAAGTAGAAGAGCATGCTCCAGCCCCTCTCAATTGGGATGTAGATCCTGGTGGCAGGGGTGCATGAAGGTTCGTGGGAGAGCTTTTGGCCACAGGAAGAAGCAGGAAGTACAGGCCTGGATACTTCAAGCCCCAGCGACTCAAACTCCTTCTTCAGAGAGTCCAAGCCTTCCCAAGTGGCACAGCGCCGTGGAGCGGGCCAAGAAGATGCCCCGCACTCAAGCAGACAGCACAGGCCCTCTGGAACTCCTCCTCTTTGATCAACTGCTGGACGAAGTCCAAAAGGAAGAGCATGTGCCAGCCCCACTGGATTGGGGTAGAAATCCTGGCAGCATGGAGCATGAAGGTTCCCAGGACAGCTTACTGCCCCTGGAGGAAGCAGCAAATTCGGGCAGGGATACCTCGATCCCTAGCATCTGGCCAGCCTTCTGCAGAAAATCCCAGCCTCCCCAAGTGGCACAGCCCTCTGGACCAGGCCAAGCACAGGCCCCCCATTCAAGGTGGGAACACGGACCCCCTGGAGCTCTTCCTTGATCAACTGCTGACCGAAGTCAACTTGAGGAGCAGGGGCCTGCCCCTGTGAATGTGGAGGAAACATGGGAGCAAATGGACACAACACCTGATCTGCCTCTCACTTCAGAAGAATATCAGACTCTTCTAGATATGCTCTGACTCCCCGACAGTACCCCTTGCTTCTAGAAACCCGAGAGGCCAAAGTCCTGAAGAGACCCGATTTGGAACTGGAGAAGGGACCCATCCCAGCAAGGATGTGCATCAAAAACCCAACTCCAGTGACTTCCCGAAAATGCAAGGTGTCTCGCTAACTATAAGGATTGATTGCAGGTGGGGATAATAATGAAGTGCCTTCTCCAGGGCCCGGGGATTAGGAAATCAGCCCTGAAAGTGAGAGAGAGACTCTGCTACAGGGACAGATGGAGAGGCCAATAGTGACTCCTCAACAACAAGGAGCCTAAAGATAACCCCAAAAGAAGGGCCACACCAAGTGACTGGCTCCAGTGGACCCCAGGAAATCACACGGGACACTAGGACTAGGCTTCACTACAGAGGACACACACTCCCTGAGGGCAATGGGGAGAGTGGACTCCTTCCCTGGCTTATATGGACTGCTGTTATCCTTACAGATGCTTCATGCAGAGCTGTGCAAGGTTTTACAGGCCAGTCTTTTAATATCTACTACCCATAGGTCTTTTGTTTGTTTTCTTTTTCTTTTTCACTTTCTTTTTCATTTTTTTTTCTTTTTCTTTTTTTTAGGGGTGGGTTGGCTTTGTTGGGTTTGGTTTGGTTTTGTGTAGTTTGTTTCCATTGCTTTCAATAAACTTTATTGATTTTAACAAAATTTGTTCGTGTGTTTGTGTGCTGTTTTGTGGGGATGAGGGGTGGGTTGAATAGGCCTGCTTTGTTCTACCCGGAGAAAGTGCATGAGAATATCCATTTAAAGGGATTCAAGACATAGGAAGGTATTCAGGAGGGATGCAGAGAGGCCAGGTAGAAAAGGGTAGAGAACAAGGAAGGCTGGGCTATGTCCAGTGGAGAGACGGGCTTGCTTGATCTAGTAACAAGCAGGTGGAATGTCAACTGAAAGAAGAATGTGTGTAAGGCATAACCTTGTCAAGAAAGATCATCTTGGGAATACAGTGCAGCTAGGTGTGAACATCTTATTCCAAGCTTGAAACACAGCCATCAGTCTATTCTTCATCCATCCATCCATCCATCCATCTATCCATCCTTGCATCCATTCATCCATGCATGCCTAAATCAATCTGTAGATCTTTCAATCCTATTGGGATTAATCCCCAGCACCCTCCCTAATCCCTCTTTTGATCTTGAGATTTCCCAGGTGTTCAAGGTCATGCTGTTTATATGGAGCTCCAAGTTGATCCTTGACCCACATTGGAAGGAGAAGGTATGTTTACCATTCTACAATGATCGACAATTCTACAGAGAGCCTTATGGCAGGCCAGCAGGACAAAACAATCTCTCATTTGCTGGCCGTCACCTCAGGACTACTTATTTGAAGTGTCTCCAGTGTTCAAGGCTAACTCCAGAGATCTAAGAGCACAGAACATACCGCCAGCTAACACAGCACATGCAGGAAGATGATCAACTCTTTTCTTCAACCTGCTCCATCGAAAGTGCACAACCTACTGGTGTCTCAAGCTTCCAGGCTCCTTTTCATACAGTCTGTGAAAGAAACACCTTGTGAGGTGTCTCCATCTCTCTCTGTCTCTGTCTGTCTTTCTGTCTGTCTGTCTCTGTCTCTCTCTCTCTCCCTCCATTCCTCTTTTGCTCCCCCTCCCATTTTCCCTCCTTGCCTCCATTTCACCGTCTCTTCCACTCTCTGTCTCCATCCCCATCCTTCTACCCTCCCATATTCACTCCCCCATCCACTTTCTACCTCCCTACTTCCCTATCTCTCTCTATCCATTCTTCCCTTCCTTCTGCACTCTGTCACTCTCTCCCTACCACCCTCCACCCTCTGTCCCTAAATCCCTTCCCCCCCTTCTCTCCACATCTGTGTTTGTCTCTCTCTTCGTGTCTTCCTCTGCCCCTAACCCCACCCATGGTCGTGACTTTATCTTCCCTTAGGATATTTGTGAGCATGATGTGTGTGTGTTTGTGTGTGTGTGTGTGTGTGTTTGTGCTTGTGTGTGCCCGCATGTGTGCACGTGTTTGTGTGTGCGTGTGTGCGTGCATGCATGCAAATGTGTGTATGTGTGTGTTTGGTCTGAGGGTGTGCCTGTTCACAATTGTCTCTGTGTGTTGCTGCCAGGTGCCTAGGGGCTGTTTGGATTTTCATTTAATCTCAGTACAGGTGATGTTCCCTCTTGTCCTCATAGCACAGTCAGACTTGGAAAGTCAAGGAAGGGGGTCTGAAACACTCTAGAGATAGGATGGAGGTGGTGATGTCTTTGGATCTCAGACCATGATGTTGGGATCGTCAGTGTGTGGTCTTGTCTTTGTAAGCTGATTGAATCCGGATGGGATGAACTGAGCATGGCTTCCATAGGGCTTGGGATTCCTGGAAGGCTGAGTCCAATTCCCCAAGCTTTACTGAAGACTGCTCCCCTTCTCATAGGTGTCCTGGTACCTGTGCCACCTGCCAGTCAATGAATGATTTGGCTGATGGGAATGGCGAGTCCTCTGACTCTTGTGTGCTCCCTGGGTGTGGGTCTAGACTGGCGACCCCGTGGCTTGCCAGGGATGAGGAGCCTTTGGGGAGATTTTGCTGAGTGTCAGAGGACGCTTGAGGGTCCGCCTCCTGGTGCCCTGATGTCAGGTGCCAGGCGTGGCAGGCGTGGCGCTTCTTGCGGCACCGCGAGGAAGGGGTAGGCATGTTCTGTAGCGCCTAACTGGTAGGTAGTGGGCGGGACTACCTGAGCAGAGGCAGAGGTATTTAAGGGGCAGTGGTCACAGCCACTCTGCTGGCAGTTGCTGCAGCTTGTGCTTGTTCTGAAGCTGTCCTGAGTCGATTCTCCCAAGGTGAGGACTCCTGGGAGGCCGTCATTGGCACCATGGCAGAAGCTGGCAGCCCTGTTGGTGGCAGTGGTGTGGCACGGGAATCCCGGCGGCACAGGAAGACGGTTTGGCAGGCCCTGGCAAGAGCAGGCCCTGCTATCAACTTTCAAGAAGAAGAGATACCTGAGCTTCAAGGAGAGGAAGGAGCTGGCCAAGCGAATGGGGGTACTCAGATTGCCGCATCCGCGTGTGGTTTCAGAACCGCAGGAATCGCAGTGGAGAGGAGGGGCATGCCTCAAAGAGGTCCATCAGAGGCTCCAGGCGGCTAGCCTCGCCACAGCTCCAGGAAGAGCTTGGATCCAGGCCACAGGGTAGAGGCATGCGCTCATCTGGCAGAAGGCCTCGCACTCGACTCACCTCGCTACAGCTCAGGATCCTAGGGCAAGCCTTTGAGAGGAACCCACGACCAGGCTTTGCTACCAGGGAGGAGCTGGCGCGTGACACAGGGTTGCCCGAGGACACGATTCCACATATGGTTTCAAAACCGAAGAGCTCGGCGGCGCCACAGGAGGGGCAGGCCCACAGCTCAAGATCAAGACTTGCTGGCGTCACAAGGGTCGGATGGGGCCCCTGCAGGTCCGGAAGGCAGAGAGCGTGAAGGTGCCCAGGAGAACTTGTTGCCACAGGAAGAAGCAGGAAGTACGGGCATGGATACCTCGAGCCCTAGCGACTTGCCCTCCTTCTGCGGAGAGTCCCAGCCTTTCCAAGTGGCACAGCCCCCGTGGAGCAGGCCAACAAGAGGCCCCCCACTCGAGCAGGCAACGCAGGCTCTCTGGAACCCCTCCTTGATCAGCTGCTGGATGAAGTCCAAGTAGAAGAGCCTGCTCCAGCCCCTCTGAATTTGGATGGAGACCCTGGTGGCAGGGTGCATGAAGGTTCCCAGGAGAGCTTTAGGCCACAGGAAGAAGCAGGAAGTACAGGCATGGATACTTCTAGCCCCAGCGACTCAAACTCCTTCTGCAGAGAGTCCCAGCCTTCCCAAGTGGCACAGCCCTGTGGAGCGGCCAAGAAGATGCCCGCACTCAAGCAGACAGCACAGGCCCTCTGGAACTCCTCCTCCTTGATCAACTGCTGGACGAAGTCCAAAAGGAAGAGCATGTGCCAAGTCCCACTGGATTGGGGTAGAAATCCTGGCAGCAGGGAGCATGAAGGTTCCCAGGACAGCTTACTGCCCCTGGAGGAAGCAGTAAATTCGGGCATGGATACCTCGATCCCTAGCATCTGGCCAACCTTCTGCAGAGAATCCCAGCCTCCCCAAGTGGCACAGCCCTCTGGACCAGGCCAAGCACAGGCCCCCACTCAAGGTGGGAACACGGACCCCCTGGAGCTCTTCCTCTATCAACTGTTGGATGAAGTCCAAGTAGAAGAGCATGCTCCAGCCCCTCTGAATTGGGATGTAGATCCTGGTGGCAGGGTGCATGAAGGTTCGTGGGAGAGCTTTTGGCCACAGGAAGAAGCAGGAAGTACAGGCATGGATACTTCTAGCCCCAGCGACTCAAACTCCTTCTGCAGAGAGTCCCAGCCTTCCCAAGTGGCACAGCCCTGTGGAGCGGGCCAAGAAGATGCCCGCACTCAAGCAGACAGCACAGGCCCTCTGGAACTCCTCCTCCTTGATCAACTGCTGGACGAAGTCCAAAAGGAAGAGCATGTGCCAGCCCCACTGGATTGGGGTAGAAATCCTGGCAGCATGGAGCATGAAGGTTCCCAGGACAGCTTACTGCCCCTGGAGGAAGCAGCAAATTCGGGCAGGGATACCTCGATCCCTAGCATCTGGCCAGCCTTCTGCAGAAAATCCCAGCCTCCCCAAGTGGCACAGCCCTCTGGACCAGGCCAAGCACAGGCCCCCATTCAAGGTGGGAACACGGACCCCCTGGAGCTCTTCCTTGATCAACTGCTGACCGAAGTCCAACTTGAGGAGCAGGGGCCTGCCCCTGTGAATGTGGAGGAAACATGGGAGCAAATGGACACAACACCTGATCTGCCTCTCACTCCAGAAGAATATCAGACTCTTCTAGATATGCTCTGACTCCCCGACAGTACCCCTTGCTTCTAGAAACCCGAGAGGCCAAAGTCCTGAAGAGACCCGATTTGGAACTGGAGAAGGGACCCATCCCAGCAAGGATGTGCATCAAAAACCCAACTCCAGTGACTTCCCGAAATGCAAGGTGTCTCGCTAACTATAAGGATTGATTGCAGGTGGGGATAATAATGAAGTGCCTTCTCCAGGGCCCGGGGATTAGGAAATCAGCCCTGAAAGTGAGAGACTCTGCTACAGGGACAGATGGAGAGGCCAATAGTGACTCCTCAACAACAAGGAGCCTAAAGATAACCCCAAAAGAAGGGCCACACCAAGTGACTGGCTCCAGTGGACCCCAGGAAATCACACGGGACACTAGGACTAGGCTTCACTACAGAGGACACACACTCCCTGAGGGCAATGGGGAGAGTGGACTCCTTCCCTGGCTTATATGGACTGCTGTTATCCTTACAGATGCTTCATGCAGAGCTGTGGCAAGGTTTTACAGGCCAGTCTTTTAATATCTACTACCCATAGGTCTTTTGTTTGTTTTCTTTTTCTTTTTCACTTTCTTTTTCATTTTTTTTTCTTTTTCTTTTTTTTAGGGGTGGGTTGGCTTTGTTGGGTTTGGGTTGGTTTTGTGTAGTTTGTTTCCATTGCTTTCAATAAACTTTATTGATTTTAACCAAAATTTGTTCGTGTGTTTGTGTGCTGTTTTGTGGATGAGGGGTGGGGTTGAATAGGCTGTTTTGTTCTACCCGGAGAAAGTGCATGAGAATTCCATTTAAAGGGATTAAAGACATAGGAAGGTATTCAGGAGGGATGCAGAGAGGCCAGGTAGAAAAGGGCAGAGAACAAGGAAGGCTGGGCTATGTCCAGTGGAGAGACGGGCTTGCTTGATCTAGTAACAAGCAGGTGGAATGTCAACTGAAAGAAGAATGTGTGTAAGGCATAACCTTGTCAAAGAAAGATCATCTTGGGAATACAGTGCAGCTAGGTGTGAACATCTTATTCCAAGCTTGAAACACAGCCATCAGTCTATTCTTCATCCATCCATCCATCCATCCATCCATCCATCTATCCATCCTTGCATCCATTCATCCATGCATGCCTAAATCAATCTGGAGGTCTTTCAATCCTATTGGGATTAATCCCCAGCACCCTCCCTTATCCCTCTTTTGATCTTGAGATTCCCAGGTGTTCAAGGTCATGCTGTTTATATGGAGCTCCAAGTTGATCCTTGACCCACATTGGAAGGAGACGGTATGTTTACCATTCTACAATGATCGACAATTCTACAGAGAGCCTTATGGCATGCCAGCAGGACAAAACAATCTCTCATTTGCTGGCCATCACCTCAGGACAACTTATTTGAAGTGTCTCCAGTGTTCAAGGCTAACTCCAGAGATCTAAGAGCACAGAACATACCGCCAGCTAACACAGCACATGCAGGAAGATGATCAACTCTTTTCTTCAACCTGCTCCATCGAAAGTGCACAACCTACTGGTGTCTCAAGCTTCCAGGCTCCTTTTCATACAGTCTGTGAAAGAAACACCTTGTGAGGTGTCTCCATCTCTCTCTGTCTCTGTCTATCTGTCTGTCTGTCTCTGTCTCTCTCTCTCTCCCTCCATTCCTCTTTTGCTCCCCCTCCCATTTCCCTCCTTGCCTCCATTTCACCATCTCTTCCACTCTCTGTCTCCATCCCCCATCCTTCTACCCTCCCATATTCACTCCCCCCATCCACTTTCTACTCCCTACTTCCCTATCTCCTCTCTATCCATTCTTCCCTTCCTTCTGCACTCTGTCACTCTCTCCCTACACCCTCACCCTCTGTCCCTAAATCCCTTCCCCCCTTCTCTCCACATCTGTGTTTGTCTCTCTCTTCGTGTCTTCCTCTGCCCCTAACCCCACCCATGGTCGTGACTTTATCTTCCCTTAGGATATTTGTGAGCATGATGTGTGTGTGTTTGTGTGTGTGTGTGTGTGTGTGTGTGTGTGTTTGTGCTTGTGTGTGCCCGGCATGTGTGCACGTGTTTGTTGTGGTGCGTGTGTGCGTGCATGCATGCAAATGTGTGTATGTGTGTGTTTGGTCTGAGGGTGTGCCTGTTCACAATTGTCTCTGTGTGTTGCTGCCAGGTGCCTAGGGGCTGTTTGGATTTTCATTTAATCTCAGTACAGGTGATGTTCCCTCTTGTCCTCATAGCACAGTCAGACTTGGAAAGTCAAGGAAGGGGGTCTGAAACACTCTAGAGATAGGATGGAGGTGGTGATGTCTTTGGATCTCAGACCATGATGTTGGGATCGTCAGTGTGTGGTCTTGTCCTTTGTAAGCTGATTGAATCCGGGATGGGATGAACTGAGCATGGCTTCCATAGGGCTTGGGATTCCTGGAAGGCTGAGTCCAATTCCCCAAGCTTTACTGAAGACTGCTCCCCTTCTCATAGGTGTCCTGGTACCTGTGCCACCTGCCAGTCAATGAATGACATGGCTGATGGGAATGGCGAGTCCTCTGACTCTGTGTGCTCCCTGGGTTGTGGGTCTAGACTGGCGACCCCGTGGCTTGCCAGGGATGAGGAGCCTTTGGGGAGATTTTGCTGAGTGTCAGAGGACGCTTGAGGTCCGCCTCCTGGTGCCCTGATGTCAGGTGCCAGGCGTGGCAGGCGTGGCGCTTCTTGGCGGCACCGGCGAGGAAGGGGTAGGCATGTTCTGTAGCGCCCTAAACTGGTAGGTAGTGGGGCGGGGACTACCTGAGCAGAGGCAGAGGTATTTAAGGGGCCAGTGGTACAGCCACTCTGCTGGCAGTTGCTGCAGCTTGTGCTTGTTCTGAAGCTGTCCTGAGTCGATTCTCCCAAGGTGAGGACTCCTGGGAGGCCGTCATTGGCACCATGGCAGAAGCTGGCAGCCCTGTTGGTGGCAGTGGTGTGGCACGGGAATCCCGGCGGCGCAGGAAGACGGTTTGGCAGGCCTGGCAAGAGCAGGCCCTGCTATCAACTTTCAAGAAGAAGAGATACCTGAGCTTCAAGGAGAGGAAGGAGCTGGCCAAGCGAAATGGGGGTCTCAGATTGCCGCATTCCGCGTGGGTTTCAGAACCGCAGGAATCGCAGTGGAGAGGAGGGGCATGCCTCAAAGAGGTCCATCAGAGGCTCCAGGCGGCTAGCCTCGCCACAGCTCCAGGAAGAGCTTGGATCCAGGCCACAGGGTAGAGGCATGCGCTCATCTGGCAGAAGGCCTCGCACTCGACTCACCCTCGCTACAGCTCAGGATCCTAGGGCAAGCCTTTGAGAGGAACCACGACCAGGCTTTGCTACCAGGGAGGAGCTGGCGCGTGACACAGGGTTGCCCGAGGACACGATCCACATATGGTTTCAAAACCGAAGAGCTCGGCGGCGCCACAGGAGGGGCAGGCCCACAGCTCAAGATCAAGACTTGCTGGCGTCACAAGGGTCGGATGGGGCCCCTGCAGGTCCGGAAGGCAGAGAGCGTGAAGGTGCCCAGGAGAACTTGTTGCCACAGGAAGAAGCAGGAAGTACGGGCATGGATACCTCGAGCCCTAGCGACTTGCCCTCCTTCTGCGGAGGAGTCCCAGCCTTTCCAAGTGGCACAGCCCCGTGGAGCAGGCCCAACAAGAGGCCCCCCACTCAGAGCAGGCAACGCAGGCTCTCTGGAACCCCTCCTTGATCAGCTGCTGGATGAAGTCCAGTAGAAGAGCCTGCTCCAGCCCCTCTGAATTTGGATGGAGACCCTGGTGGCAGGGTGCATGAAGGTTCCCAGGAGAGCTTTTGGCCACAGGAAGAAGCAGGAAGTACAGGCATGGATACTTCTAGCCCCAGCGACTCAAACTCCTTCTGCAGAGAGTCCCAGCCTTCCCAAGTGGCACAGCCCTGTGGAGCGGGCCAAGAAGATGCCCGCACTCCAAGCAGACAGCACAGGCCCTCTGGAACTCCTCCTCCTTGATCAAACTGCTGGACGAAGTCCAAAAGGAAGAGCATGTGCCAGTCCCACTGGATTGGGGTAGAAATCCTGGCAGCAGGGAGCATGAAGGTTCCCAGGACAGCTTACTGCCCCTGGAGGAAGCAGTAAATTCGGGCATGGATACCTCCGATCCCTAGCATCTGGCCAACCTTCTGCAGAGAATCCCAGCCTCCCCAAGTGGCACAGCCCTCTGGACCAGGGCCAAGCACAGGCCCCCACTCAAGGTGGGAACACGGACCCCCCTGGAGCTCTTCCTCTATCAACTGTTGGATGAAGTCCAAGTAGAAGAGCATGCTCCAGCCCCTCTGAATTGGGATGTAGATCCTGGTGGCAGGGTGCATGAAGGTTCGTGGGAGAGCTTTTGGCCACAGGAAGAAGCAGGAAGTACAGGCCTGGATACTTCAAGCCCCAGCGACTCAAACTCCTTCTTCAGAGAGTCCAAGCCTTCCCAAGTGGCACAGCGCCGTGGAGCGGGCCAAGAAGATGCCCGCACTCAAGCAGACAGCACAGGCCCTCTGGAACTCCTCCTCTTTGATCAACTGCTGGACGAAGTCCAAAAGGAAGAGCATGTGCCAGCCCCACTGGATTGGGGTAGAAATCCTGGCAGCATGGAGCATGAAGGTTCCCAGGACAGCTTACTGCCCCTGGAGGAAGCAGCAAATTCGGGCAGGGATACCTCGATCCCTAGCATCTGGCCAGCCTTCTGCAGAAAATCCCCAGCCTCCCCAAGTGGCACAGCCCCTCTGGACCAGGCCAAGCACAGGCCCCCATTCAAGGTGGGAACACGGACCCCCTGGAGCTCTTCCTTGATCAACTGCTGACCGAAGTCCAACTTGAGGAGCAGGGGCCTGCCCCTGTGAATGTGGAGGAAACATGGGAGCAAATGGACACAAACACCTGATCTGCCTCTCACTTCAGAAGAATATCAGACTCTTCTAGATATGCTCTGACTCCCCGACAGTACCCCTTGCTTCTAGAAACCCGAGAGGCCAAAGTCCTGAAGAGACCCGATTTGGAACTGGAGAAGGGACCCATCCCAGCAAGGATGTGCATCAAAAACCCAACTCCAGTGACTTCCCGAAATGCAAGGTGTCTCGCTAACTATAAGGATTGATTGCAGGTGGGGATAATAATGAAGTGCCTTCTCCAGGGCCCGGGGATTAGGAAAATCAGCCCTGAAAGTGAGAGAGAGACTCTGCTACAGGGACAGATGGAGAGGCCATAGTGACTCCTCAACAACAAGGAGCCTAAAGATAACCCCAAAAGAAGGGCCACACCAAGTGACTGGCTCCAGTGGACCCCAGGAAATCACACGGGACACTAGGACTAGGCTTCACTACAGAGGGACACACACTCCCTGAGGGCAATGGGGAGAGTGGACTCCTTCCCTGGCTTATATGGACTGCTGTTATCCTTACAGATGCTTCATGCAGAGCTGTGCAAGGTTTTACAGGCCAGTCTTTTTAATATCTACTACCCATAGGTCTTTTGTTTGTTTTCTTTTTCTTTTTCACTTTCTTTTTCATTTTTTTTTTCTTTTTCTTTTTTTTAGGGGTGGGTTGGCTTTGTTGGGTTTGGTTTGGTTTTGTGTAGTTTGTTTCCATTGCTTTCAATAAACTTTATTGATTTTAACAAAATTTGTTCGTGTGTTTGTGTGCTGTTTTGTGGGATGAGGGGTGGGTTGAATAGGCTGTTTTGTTCTACCCGGAGAAAGTGCATGAGAATTCCATTTAAAGGGATTAAAGACATAGGAAGGTATTCAGGAGGGATGCAGAGAGGCCAGGTAGAAAAGGGCAGAGAACAAGGAAGGCTGGGCTATGTCCAGTGGAGAGACGGGCTTGCTTGATCTAGTAACAAGCAGGTGGAATGTCAACTGAAAGAAGAATGTGTGTAAGGCATAACCTTGTCAAGAAAGATCATCTTGGGAATACAGTGCAGCTAGGTGTGAACATCTTATTCCAAGCTTGAAACACAGCCATCAGTCTATTCTTCATCCATCCATCCATCCATCCATCCATCCATCCATCTATCCATCCTTGCATCCATTCATCCATGCATGCCTAAATCAATCTGTAGATCTTTCAATCCTATTGGGATTAATCCCCAGCACCCTCCCTAATCCCTCTTTTGATCTTGAGATTCCCAGGTGTTCAAGGTCATGCTGTTTATATGGAGCTCCAAGTTGATCCTTGACCCACATTGGAAGGAGACGGTATGTTTACCATTCTACAATGATCGACAATTCTACAGAGAGCCTTATGGCAGGCCAGCAGGACAAAACAATCTCTCATTTGCTGGCCGTCACCTCAGGACTACTTATTTGAAGTGTCTCCAGTGTTCAAGGCTAACTCCAGAGATCCTAAGAGCACAGAACATACCGCCAGCTAACACAGCACATGCAGGAAGATGATCAACTCTTTTCTTCAACCTGCTCCATCGAAGTGCACAACCTACTGGTGTCTCAAGCTTCCAGGCTCCTTTTCATACAGTCTGTGAAAGAAACACCTTGTGAGGTGTCTCCATCTCTCCTGTCTCTGTCTATCTGTCTGTCTGTCTCTGTCTCTCTCTCTCTCCCTCCATTCCTCTTTTGCTCCCCCTCCCATTTCCCTCCTTGCCTCCATTTCACCATCTCTTCCACTCTCTGTCTCCATCCCCATCCTTCTACCCTCCCATATTCACTCCCCCCATCCACTTTCTACCTCCCTACTTCCCTATCTCTCTCTATCCATTCTTCCCTTCCTTCTGCACTCTGTCACTCTCTCCCTACCACCCTCCACCCTCTGTCCCTAAATCCCTTCCCCCCTTCTCTCCACATCTGTGTTTGTCTCTCTCTTCGTGTCTTCCTCTGCCCCTAACCCCACCCATGGTCGTGACTTTATCTTCCCCTTAGGATATTTTGTGAGCATGATGTGTGTGTGTTGTTTGTGTGTGTGTGTGTGTGTGTGTGTGTTTGTGCTTGTGTGTGCCCCGCTGTGTGCACGTGTTTGTGTGTGCGTGTGTGCGTGCCTGCATGCAAATGTGTGTATGTGTGTGTTTGGTCTGAGGGTGTGCTGTTCACAATTGTCCCTCTGTGTGTTGCTGCCAGGTGCCTAGGGCTGTTTGGATTATCATTTAATCTCAATACAGTGATGTTCCCTCTTGTCCTCCTAGCACAGTCAGACTTGGAAAGTCAAGGAAGGGGGTCTGAAACACTCTAGAGATAGGATGGAGGTGGTGATGTCTTTGGATCTCAGACCATGATGTTGGGATCGTCAGTGTGTGGTCCTTGTCTTTGTAAGCTGATTGGAATCCGGATGGGATGAACTGAGCATGGCCTTCCATAGGGCTTGGGATTCCTGGAAGGCTGAGTCCAATTCCCCAAGCTTTACTGAAGACTGCTCCCCTTCTCATAGGTGTCCTGGTACCTGTGCCACCTGCCAGTCAATGAATGATTTGGCCTGATGGAATGGCGAGTCCTCTGACTCTTGTGTGCTCCTGGGTGTGGGTCTAGACTGGCGACCCCGTGGCTTGCCAGGGATGAGGAGCCTTTGGGGAGATTTTGCTGAGTGTCAGAGGACGCCTTGAGGTCCGCCTCCTGGTGCCCTGATGTCAGGTGCCAGGCGTGGCAGGCGTGGCGCTTCTTGGCGGCACCGCCGAGGGAAGGGGTAGGCATGTATCTGTAGCGCCTACTGGTAGGTAGTGGCGGGACTACCTGAGCAGAGGCAGAGGTATTTAAGGGGCAGTGGTCACAGCCACTCTGCTGGCAGTTGCTGCAGCTTGTGCTTGTTCTGAAGCTGTCCTGAGTCGATTCTCCCAAGGTGAGGACTCCTGGGAGGCCGTCATTGGCCCATGGCAGAAGCTGGCAGCTCCCTGTTGGTGGCAGTGGTGTGGCACGGGGAATCCCGGCGGCGCAGGAAGACGGTTTTTGGCAGGCCTGGCACGAGCAGGCCCTGCTATCAACTTTCAAGAAGAAGAGATACCTGAGCTTCAAGGGACGGAAGGAGCTGGCCAAGCGAATGGGGGTCTCAGATTGCCGCATCCGCGTGTGGTTTCAGAACCGCAGGAATCGCAGTGTTGGAGAGGAGGGGCATGCCCTCAAAGAGGTCCATCAGAGGCCTCCAGGCGGCTAGCCTCGCCACAGCTCCAGGAAAGAGCTTGGATCAGGCCACAGGGTAGAGGCATGCGCTCATCTGGCAGAAGGCCTCGCACTCGACTCACCTCGCTACAGCTCAGGATCCTAGGGCAAGCCTTTGAGAGGAACCCACGACCAGGCTTTGCTACCTGGGAGGAGCTGGCGCGTGACACAGGGTTGCCGAGGACACGATCCACATATGGTTTCAAACCGAAGAGCTCGGCGGCGCCACAGAAGGGGCAGGCCCACAGCTCAAGATCAAGACTTGCTGGCATCACAAGGGTCGGATGGGGCCCCTGCAGGTCCGGAAGGCATGAGAGCGTGAAGGTGCCCAGGAGAACTTGTTGCCACAGAAGAAGCAGGAAGTACGGGATGGATACCTCGAGCCCTAGCGACTTGCCCTCCTTTCTGCGGAGAGTCCCAGCCTTTCCCAAGTGGCACAGCCCCGTGAGCAGGCCAACAAGAGGCCCCCACTCAAGCAGGCAACGCAGGCCTCTCTGGAACCCCTCCTTGATCAGCTGCTGGATGAAGTCCAAGTAGAAGAGCCTGCTCCAGCCCCTCTGAATTTTGGATGGAGACCCTGGTGCAGGTGCATGAAGGTTCCCAGGAGAGCTTTTGGCCCACAGGAAGAAGCAGGAAGTACAGGCATGGATACTTCTAGCCCCAGCGACTCAAACTCCCTTCTGCAGAGAGGTCCCAGCCTTCCAAGTGGCACAGCCCTGTGGAGCGGGCCAAGAAGATGCCCGCCACTCAAGCAGACAGCACAGGCCCTCTGGAACTCCTCCTCCTTGATCAACTGCTGGACGAAGTCCAACAAGGAGAGCATGTGCCAGTCCCACTGGATTGGGGTAGAAATCCTGGCAGCAGGGAGCATGAAGGTTCCCAGGACAGCTTACTGCCCCTGGAGGAAGCAGTAAATTCGGGCATGGATACCTCGATCCCTAGCATCTGGCCAACCTTCTGCAGAGAATCCCAGCCTCCCCAAGTGGCACAGCCCTCTGGCCAGGCCAAGCACAGGCCCCCACTCAAGGTGGGAACACGGACCCCTGGAGCTCTTCCTCTATCAACTGTTGGATGAAGTCCAAGTAGAAGAGCATGCTCCAGCCCCTCTGAATTGGGATGTAAGATCCTGGTGGCAGGGTGCATGAAGGTTCGTGGGAGAGCTTTTGGCCACAGGAAGAGAAGCAGGAAGTACAGGCCTGGATCCTTTCAAGCCCCCAGCGACTCAAACTCTTCTTCAGAGAGTCCAAGCCCTTCCAAGTGGCACAGCGCCGTGGAGCGGGCCAAGAAGATGCCCGCACTCAAGCAGACAGCACAGGCCCTCTGGAACTCCTCCTCTTTGATCAACTGCTGGACGAAGTCCAAAAGGAAGAGCATGTCCCAGCCCCACTGGATTGGGGTAGAAATCCTGGCAGCATGGAGCATGAAGGTTCCCAGGACAGCTTACTGCCCCTGGAGGAAGCAGCAAATTCGGGCAGGGATACCTCGATCCCTAGCATCTGGCCAGCCTTCTGCAGAAAATCCAGCCTCCCCAAGTGGCACAGCCCTCTGGACCAGGCCAAGCACAGGCCCCCACTTCAAGGTGGGAACACGGACCCCCTGGAGCTCTTCCTTGATCAACTGCTGACCGAAGTCCAACTTGAGGAGCAGGGGCCCTGCCCCTGTGAATGTGGAGGAAACATGGGAGCAAATGGACACAACACCTGATCTGCCTCTCACTTCAGAAGAATATCAGACTCTTCTAGATATGCTCTGACTCCCCGACAGTACCCCTTGCTTCTAGAAACCCGAGAGGCCAAAGTCCTGAGAGACCCGATTTGGAACTGGAGAAGGGACCCATCCAGCAAGGATGTGCATCAAAAACCCAACTCAGTGACTTCCGAAATGCAAGGTGTCTCGCTAACTATAAGGATTGATTGCAGGTGGGGATAATAATGAAGTGCCTTCTCCAGGGCCCGGGGATTAGGAAATCAGCCCTGAAAGTGAGAGAGAGACTCTGCTACAGGGGACAGATGGAGAGGCCAATAGTGACTCCTCAACAACAAGGAGCCTTAAGATAAACCCCAAAAGAAGGGCACACCAAGTGACTGGCTCCAGTGGACCCCCAGGAAATCACACGGGACACTAGGACTAGGCTTCACTACAGAGGACACACACTCCCTGAGGGCAATGGGGAGAGTGGACTCCTTCCCTGGCTTATATGGACTGCTGTTATCCTTACAGATGCTTCATGCAGAGCTGTGAGGTTTTACAGGCCAGTCTTTTAATATCTACTACCCATAGGTCTTTTGTTTGTTTTCTTTTTCTTTTTCACTTTCTTTTTCATTTTTTTTTTCTTTTTCTTTTTTTTAGGGGTGGGTTGGCTTTGTTGGGTTTGGTTTGGTTTTGTGTAGTTTGTTTCCATTGCTTTCAATAAAGTTTATTGATTTTAACAAAATTTGTTCGTGTGTTTGTGTGCTGTTTTGTGGGGTTAGGGGTGGGTTGAATAGGCTGCTTTGTTTCTACCCGGAGAAAGTGCATGAGAATTCCATTTAAAGGGATCAAGACATAGGAAGGTATTCAGGAGGGATGCAGAGAGCCAGGTAGAAAAGGGTAGAGAACAAGGAAGGCTGGGCTATGTCCGTGGAGGAGAGACGGGCTTGCTTGATCTAGTAACAAGCAGGTGGAATGTCAACTGAAAGAAGAATGTGTGTAAGGCATAACCTTGTCAAGAAAGATCATCTTGGGAATACAGTGCAGCTAGGTGTGAACATCTTATTCCAAGCTTGAAACACAGCCATCAGTCTATTCTTCATCCATCCATCCATCCATCCTCCATCCATCCATCTATCCATCCTTGCATCCATTCATCCATGCATGCCTAAATCAATCTGTAGATCTTTCAATCCTATTGGGATTAATCCCCAGCACCCTCCCTAATCCCTCTTTTGATCTTGAGATTCCCAGGTGTTCAAGGTCATGCTGTTTATATGGAGCTCCAAGTTGATCCTTGACCCACATTGGAAGGAGACGGTATGTTTACCATTCTACAATGATCGACAATTCTACAGAGAGCCTTATGGCAGGCCAGCAGGACAAAACAATCTCTCATTTGCTGGCCGTCACCTCAGGACTACTTATTTGAAGTGTCTCCAGTGTTCAAGGCTAACTCCAGAGATCTAAGAGCACAGAACATACCGCCAGCTAACACAGCACATGCAGGAAGATGATCAACTCTTTTCTTCAACCTGCTCCATCGAAAGTGCACAACCTACTGGTGTCTCAAGCTTCCAGGCTCCTTTTCATACAGTTGTGAAAGAAACACCTTGTGAGGTGTCTCCATCTCTCTCTGTCTCTGTCTGTCTTTCTGTCTGTCTGTCTCTGTCTCTCTCTCTCTCCCTCCATTCCTCTTTTGCTCCCCTCCCATTTCCCTCCTTGCCTCCATTTCACCATCTTCCACTCTCTGTCTCCATCCCATCATTCCTCCCTCCCATATTCACTCCCCCATCCACTTTCTCCCCCTACTTCCCTATCTCTCTCTATCCATTCTTCCCTTCCTTCTGCACTCTGTCACTCTCCCTACCACCACTCCACCCTCTGTCCCTAAATCCCTTCCCCCCTTCTCTCCACATCTGTGTTTGTCTCTTCTCTTCGTGTCTTCCTCTGCCCTAACCCCACCCATGGTCGTGACTTTATCTTCCCTTAGGATATTTGTGAGCATGATGTGTGTGTGTTTGTGTGTGTGTGTGTGTGTGTGTGTGTGTGTGTGTGTTTGTGCTTGTGTGTGCCCGCATGTGTGCACGTGTTTGTGTGTGCGTGTGTGCGTGCATGCATGCAAATGTGTGTATGTGTGTGTTTGGTCTGAGGGTGTGCCTGTTCACAATTGTCTCTGTGTGTTGCTGCCAGGTGCCTAGGGGCTGTTTGGATTTTCATTTAATCTCAGTACAGGTGATGTTCCCTCTTGTCCTCATAGCACAGTCAGACTTGGAAAGTCAAGGAAGGGGGTCTGAAACACTCTAGAAGTAGGATGGAGGTGGTGATGTCTTTGGATCTCAGACCATGATGTTGGGATCGTCAGTGTGTGGTCTTGTCTTTGTAAGCTGATTGAATCCGGATGGGATGAACTGAGCATGGCTTCCATAGGGCTTGGATTCCTGGAAGGCTGAGTCCAATTCCCCAAGCTTTACTGAAGACTGCTCCCCTTCTCATAGGTGTCCTGGTACCTGTGCCACCTGCCAGTCAATGAATGATTTGGCTGATGGGTATGGCGAGTCCTCTGACTCTTGTGTGCTCCCTGGGTGTGGTGTCTAGACTGGCGACCCCGTGGCTTGCCAGGGTATGAGGAGCCTTTGGGGAGATTTTGCTGAGTGTCAGAGGACGTTGAGGTCCGCCTCCTGGTGCCCTGATGTCAGGTGCCAGGCGTGGCAGGCGTGGCGCTTCTTGGCGGCACCGCGAGGAAGGGGTAGGCATGTTTGTAGCGCCTAACTGGTAGGTAGTGGGCGGG
>NW_025423433.1:0-26117 GCF_020740685.1 Jaculus jaculus
CCCCCCCCCCCCCCCCCCCCCCCCCCCCCCCCCCCCCCCCCCCCCCCCCCCCCCCCCCCCCCCCCCCCCCCCCCCCCCCCCCCCCCCCCCCCCCCCCCCCCCCCCCCCCCCCCCCCCCCCCCCCCCCCCCCCCCCCCCCCCCCCCCCCCCCCCCCCCCCCCCCCCCCCCCCCCCCCCCCCCCCCCCCCCCCCCCCCCCCCCCCCCCCCCCCCCCCCCCCCCCCCCCCCCCCCCCCCCCCCCCCCCCCCCCCCCCCCCCCCCCCCCCCACCCCCCCCCCCCCCCCCCCCCCCCCCCCCCCCCCCCCCCCCCCCCCCCCCCCCCCCCCCCCCCCCCCCCCCCCCCCCCCCCCCCCCCCCCCCCCCCCCCCCCCCCACCCCCCCCCCCCCCCCCCCCCCCCCCCCCCCCCCCCCCCCCCCCCCCCCCCCCCCCCCCCCCCCCCCCCCCCCCCCCCCCCCCCCCCCCCCCCCCCCCCCCCCCCCCCCCCCCCCCCCCCCCCCCCCCCCCCCCCCCCCCCCCCCCCCCCCCCCCCCCCCCCCACCCCCCCCCCCCCCCCCCCCCCCCCCCCCCCCCCCCCCCCCCCCCCCCCCCCCCCCCCCCCCCCCCCCCCCCCCCCCCCCCCCCCCCCCCCCCCCCCCCCCCCCCCCCCCCCCCCCCCCCCCCCCCCCCCCCCCCCCCACCCCCCCCCCCCCCCCCCCCCCCCCCCCCCCCCCCCCCCCCCCCCCCCCCCCCCCCCCCCCCCCCCCCCCCCCCCCCCCCCCCCCCCCCCCCCCCCCCCCCCCCCCCCCCCCCCCCCCCCCCCCCCCCCCCCCCCCCCCCCCCCCCCCCCCCCCCCCCCCCCCCCCCCCCCCCCCCCCCCCCCCCCCCCCCCCCACCCCCCCCCCCCCCCCCCCCCCCCCCCCCCCCCCCCCCCCCCCCCCCCCCCACCCCCCCCCCCCCCCCCCCCCCCCCCCCCCCCCCCCCCCCCCCCCCCCCCCCCCCCCCCCCCCCCCCCCCCCCCCCCCCCCCCCCCCCCCCCCCCCCCCCCCCCACCCCCCCCCCCCCCCCCCCCCCCCCCCCCCCCCCCCCCCCCCCCCCCCCCCCCCCCCCCCCCCCCCCCCCCCCCCCCCCCCCCCCCCCCCCCCCCCCCCCCCCCCCCCCCCCCCCCCCCCCCCCCCCCCCCCCCCCCCCCCCCCCCCCCCCCCCCCCCCCCCCCCCCCCCCCCCCCCCCCCCCCCCCCCCCCCCCCCCCCCCCCCCCCCCCCCCCCCCCCCCCCCCCCCCCCCCCCCCCCCCCCCCCCCCCCCCCCCCCCCCCCCCCCCCCCCCCCCCCCCCCCCCCCCCCCCCCCCCCCACCCCCCCCCCCCCCCCCCCCCCCCCCCCCCCCCCCCCCCCCCCCCCCCCCCCCCCCCCCCCCCC
The DNA here is from genome assembly GCF_020740685.1 of Jaculus jaculus. Lineage (NCBI taxonomy): Eukaryota > Metazoa > Chordata > Mammalia > Rodentia > Dipodidae > Jaculus > Jaculus jaculus. Next base: position 1,395 of record NW_025423433.1, read on the forward strand.
CCCCCCCCCCCCCCCCCCCCCCCCCCCCCCCCCCCCCCCCCCCCCCCCCCCCCCCCCCCCCCCCCCCCCCCCCCCCCCCCCCCCCCCCCCCCCCCCCCCCCCCCCCCCCCCCCCCCCCCCCCCCCCCCCCCCCCCCCCCCCCCCCCCCCCCCCCCCCCCCCCCCCCCACCCCCCCCCCCCCCCCCCCCCCCCCCCCCCCCCCCACCCCCCCCCCCCCCCCCCCCCCCCCCCCCCCCCCCCCCCCCCCCCCCCCCCCCCCCCCCCCCCCCCCCCCCCCCCCCCCCCCCCCCCCCCCCCCCCCCCCCCCCCCCCACCCCCCCCCCCCCCCCCCCCCCCCCCCCCCCCCCCCCCCCCCCCCCCCCCCCCCCCCCCCCCCCCCCCCCCCCCCCCCCCCCCCCCCCCCCCCCCCCCCCCCCCCCCCCCCCCCCCCCCCCCCCCCCCCCCCCCCCCCCCCCCCCCCCCCCCCCCCCCCCCCCCCCCCCCCCCCCCCCCCCCCCCCCCCCCCCCCCCCCCCCCCCCCCCCCCCCCCCCCCCCCCCCCCCCCCCCCCCCCCCCCCCCCCCCCCCCCCCCCCCCCCCCCCCCCCCCCCCCCCCCCCCCCCCCCCCCCCCCCCCCCCCCCCCCCCCCCCCCCCCCCCCCCCCCCCCCCCCCCCCCCCCCCCCCCCCCCCCCCCCCCCCCCCCCCCCCCCCCCCCCCCCCCCCCCCCCCCCCCCCCCCCCCCCCCCCCCCCCCCCCCCCCCCCCCCCCCCCCCCCCCCCCCCCCCCCCCCCCCCCCCCCCCCCCCCCCCCCCCCCCCCCCCCCCCCCCCCCCCCCCCCCCCCCCCCCCCCCCCCCCCCCCCCCCCCCCCCCCCCCCCCCCCCCCCCCCCCCCCCCCCCCCCCCCCCCCCCCCCCCCCCCCCCCCCCCCCCCCCCCCCCCCCCCCCCCCCCCCCCCCCCCCCCCCCCCCCCCCCCCCCCCCCCCCCCCCCCCCCCCCCCCACCCCCCCCCCCCCCCCCCCCCCCCCCCCCCCCCCCCCCCCCCCCCCCCCCCCCCCCCCCCCCCCCCCCCCCCCCCCCCCCCCCCCCCCCCCACCCCCCCCCCCCCCCCCCACCCCCCCCCCCCCCCCCCCCCCCCCCCCCCCCCCCCCCCCCCCCCCCCCCCCCCCCCCCCCCCCCCCCCCCCCCCCCCCCCCCCCCCCCCCCCCCCCCCCCCCCCCCCCCCCCCCCCCCCCCCCCCCCCCCCCCCCCCCCCCACCCCCCCCCCCCCCCCCCCCCCCCCCCCCCCCCCCCCCACCCCCCCCCCCCCCCCCCACCCCCCCCCCCCCCCCCCCCCCCCCCCCCCCCCCCCCCCCCCCCCCCCCCCCCCCCCCCCCCCCCCCCCCCCCCCCCCCCCCCCCCCCCCCCCCCCCCCCCCCCCCCCCCCCCCCCCCCCCCCCCCCCCCCCCCCCCCCCCCCCCCCCCCCCCCCCCCCCCCCCCCCCCCCCCCCCCCCCCCCCCCCCCCCCCCCCCCCCCCCCCCCCCCCCCCCCCCCCCCCCCCCCCCCCCCCCCCCCCCCCCCCCCCCCCCCCCCCCCCCCCCCCCCCCCCCCCCCCCCCCCCCCCCCCCCCCCCCCCCCCCCCCCCCCCCCCCCCCCCCCCCCCCCCCCCCCCCCCCCCCCCCCCCCCCCCCACCCCCCCCCCCCCCCCCCCCCCCCCCCCCCCCCCCCCCCCCCCCCCCCCCCCCCCCCCCCCCCCCCCCCCCACCCCCCCCCCCCCCCCCCCCCCCCCCCCCCCCCCCCCCCCCCCCCCCCCCCCCCCCCCCCCCCCCCCCCCCCCCCCCCCCCCCCCCCCCCCCCCACCCCCCCCCCCCCCCCCCCCCCCCCCCCCCCCCCCCCCCCCCCCCCCCCCCCCCCCCCCCCCCCCCCCCCCCCCCCCCCCCCCCCCCCCCCCCCCCCCCCCCCCCCCCCCCCCCCCCCCCCCCCCCCCCCCCCCCCCCCCCCCCCCCCCCCCCCCCCCCCCCCCCCCCCCCCCCCCCCCCCCCCCCCCCCCCCCCCCACCCCCCCCCCCCCCCCCCCCCCCCCCCCCCCCCCCCCCCCCCCCCCCCCCCCCCCCCCCCCCCCCCCCCCCCCCCCCCCCCCCCCCCCCCCCCCCCCCCCCCCCCCCCCCCCCCCCCCCCCCCCCCCCCCCCCCCCCCCCCCCCCCCCCCCCCCCCCCCCCCCCCCCCCCCCCCCCCCCCCCCCCCACCCCCCCCCCCCCCCCCCCCCCCCCCCCCCCCCCCCCCCCCCCCCCCCCCCCCCCCCCCCCCCCCCCCCCCCCCCCCCCCCCCCACCCCCCCCCCCCCCCCCCCCCCCCCCCCCCCCCCCCCCCCCCCCCCCCCCCCCCCCCCCCCCCCCCCCCCCCCCCCCCCCCCCCCCCCCCCCCCCCCCCCCCCCCCCCCCCCCCCCCCCCCCCCCCCCCCCCCCCCCCCCCCCCCCCCCCCCCCCCCCCCCCCCCCCCCCCCCCCCCCCCCCCCCCCCCCCCCCCCCCCCCCCCCCCCCCCCCCCCCCCCCCCCCCCCCCCCCCCCCACCCCCCCCCCCCCCCCCCCCCCCCCCCCCCCCCCCCCCCCCCCCCCCCCCCCCCCCCCCCCCCCCCCCCCCCCCCCCCCCCCCCCCCCCCCCCCCCCCCCCCCCCCCCCCCCCCCCCCCCCCCCCCCCCCCCCCCCCCCCCCCCCCCCCCCCCCCCCCCCCCCCCCCCCCCCCCCCCCCCCCCCCCCCCCCCCCCCCCCCCCCCCCCCCCCCCCCCCCCCCCCCCCCCCCCCCCCCCCCCCCCCCCCCCCCCCCCCCCCCCCCCCCCCCCCCCCCCCCCCCCCCCCCCCCCCCCCCCCCCCCCCCCCCCCCCCCCCCCCCCCCCCCCCCCCCCCCCCCCCCCCCCCCCCCCCCCCCCCCCCCCCACCCCCCCCCCCCCCCCCCCCCCCCCCCCCCCCCCCCCCCCCCCCCCCCCCCCCCCCCCCCCCCCCCCCCCCCCCCCCCCCCCCCCCCCCCCCCCCCCCCCCCCCCCCCCCCCCCCCCCACCCCCCCCCCCCCCCCCCCCCCCCCCCCCCCCCCCCCCCCCCCCCCCCCCCCCCCCCCCCCCCCCCCCCCCCCCCCCCCCCCCCCCCCCCCCCCCCCCCCCCCCCCCCCCCCCCCCCCCCCCCCCCCCCCCCCCCCCCCCCCCCCCCCCCCCCCCCCCCCCCCCCCCCCCCCCCCCCCCCCCCCCCCCCCCCCCCCCCCCCCCCCCCCCCCCCCCCCCCCCCCCCCCCCCCCCCCCCCCCCCCCCCCCCCCCCCCCCCCCCCCCCCCCCCCCCCCCCCCCCCCCCCCCCCCCCCCCCCCCCCCCCCCCCCCCCCCCCCCCCCCCCCCCCCCCCCCCCCCCCCCCCCCCCCCCCCCCCCCCCCCCCCCCCCCCCCCCCCCCCCCCCCCCCCCCCCCCCCCCCCCCCCCCCCCCCCCCCCCCCCCCCCCCCCCCCCCCCCCCCCCCCCCCCCCCCCCCCCCCCCCCCCCCCCCCCCCCCCCCCCCCCCCCCCCCCCCCCCCCCCCCCCCCCCCCCCCCCCCCCCCCCCCCCCCCCCCCCCCCCCCCCCCCCCCCCCCCCCCCCCCCCCCCCCCCCCCCCCCCCCCCCCCCCCCCCCCCCCCCCCCCCCCCCCCCCCCCCCCCCCCCCCCCCCCCCCCCCCCCCCCCCCCCCCCCCCCCCCCCCCCCCCCCCCCCCCCCCCCCCCCCCCCCCCCCCCCCCCCCCCCCCCCCCCCCCCCCCCCCCCCCCCCCCCCCCCCCCCCCCCCCCCCCCCCCCCCCCCCCCCCCCCCCCCCCCCCCCCCCCCCCCCCCCCCCCCCCCCCCCCCCCCCCCCCCCCCCCCCCCCCCCCCCCCCCCCCCCCCCCCCCCCCCCCCCCCCCCCCCCCCCCCCCCCCCCCCCCCCCCCCCCCCCCCCCCCCCCCCCCCCCCCCCCCCCCCCCCCCCCCCCCCCCCCCCCCCCCCCCCCCCCCCCCCCCCCCCCCCCCCCCCCCCCCCCCCCCCCCCCCCCCCCCCCCCCCCCCCCCCCCCCCCCCCCCCCCCCCCCCCCCCCCCCCCCCCCCCCCCCCCCCCCCCCCCCCCCCCCCCCCCCCCCCCCCCCCCCCCCCCCCCCCCCCCCCCCCCCCCCCCCCCCCCCCCCCCCCCCCCCCCCCCCCCCCCCCCCCCCCCCCCCCCCCCCCCCCCCCCCCCCCCCCCCCCCCCCCCCCCCCCCCCCCCCCCCCCCCCCCCCCCCCCCCCCCCCCCCCCCCCCCCCCCCCCCCCCCCCCCCCCCCCCCCCCCCCCCCCCCCCCCCCCCCCCCCCCCCCCCCCCCCCCCCCCCCCCCCCCCCCCCCCCCCCCCCCCCCCCCCCCCCCCCCCCCCCCCCCCCCCCCCCCCCCCCCCCCCCCCCCCCCCCCCCCCCCCCCCCCCCCCCCCCCCCCCCCCCCCCCCCCCCCCCCCCCCCCCCCCCCCCCCCCCCCCCCCCCCCCCCCCCCCCCCCCCCCCCCCCCCCCCCCCCCCCCCCCCCCCCCCCCCCCCCCCCCCCCCCCCCCCCCCCCCCCCCCCCCCCCCCCCCCCCCCCCCCCCCCCCCCCCCCCCCCCCCCCCCCCCCCCCCCCCCCCCCCCCCCCCCCCCCCCCCCCCCCCCCCCCCCCCCCCCCCCCCCCCCCCCCCCCCCCCCCCCCCCCCCCCCCCCCCCCCCCCCCCCCCCCCCCCCCCCCCCCCCCCCCCCCCCCCCCCCCACCCCCCCCCCCCCCCCCCCCCCCCCCCCCCCCCCCCCCCCCCCCCCCCCCCCCCCCCCCCCCCCCCCCCCCCCCCCCCCCCCCCCCCCCCCCCCCCCCCCCCCCCCCCCCCCCCCCCCCCCCCCCCCCCCCCCCCCCCCCCCCCCCCCCCCCCCCCCCGCCCCCCCCCCCCCCCCCCCCCCCCCCCCCCCCCCCCCCCCCCCCCCCCCCCCCCCCCCCCCCCCCCCCCCCCCCCCCCCCCCCCCCCCCCCCCCCCCCCCCCCCCCCCCCCCCCCCCCCCCCCCCCCCCCCCCCCCCCCCCCCCCCCGCCCCCCCCCCCCCCCCCCCCCCCCCCCCCCCCCCCCCCCCCCCCCCCCCCCCCCCCCCCCCCCCCCCCCCCCCCCCCCCCCCCCCCCCCCCCCCCCCCCCCCCCCCCCCCCCCCCCCCCCCCCCCCCCCCCCCCCCCCCCCCCCCCCCCCCCCCCCCCCCCCCCCCCCCCCCCCCCCCCCCCCCCCCCCCCCCCCCCCCCCCCCCCCCCCCCCCCCCCCCCCCCCCCCCCCCCCCCCCCCCCCCCCCCCCCCCCCCCCCCCCCCCCCCCCCCCCCCCCCCCCCCCCCCCCCCCCCCCCCCCCCCCCCCCCCCCCCCCCCCCCCCCCCCCCCCCCCCCCCCCCCCCCCCCCCCCCCCCCCCCCCCCCCCCCCCCCCCCCCCCCCCCCCCCCCCCCCCCCCCCCCCCCCCCCCCCCCCCCCCCCCCCCCCCCCCCCCCCCCCCCCCCCCCCCCCCCCCCCCCCCCCCCCCCCCCCCCCCCCCCCCCCCCCCCCCCCCCCCCCCCCCCCCCCCCCCCCCCCCCCCCCCCCCCCCCCCCCCCCCCCCCCCCCCCCCCCCCCCCCCCCCCCCCCCCCCCCCCCCCCCCCCCCCCCCCCCCCCCCCCCCCCCCCCCCCCCCCCCCCCCCCCCCCCCCCCCCCCCCCCCCCCCCCCCCCCCCCCCCCCCCCCCCCCCCCCCCCCCCCCCCCCCCCCCCCCCCCCCCCCCCCCCCCCCCCCCCCCCCCCCCCCCCCCCCCCCCCCCCCCCCCCCCCCCCCCCCCCCCCCCCCCCCCCCCCCCCCCCCCCCCCCCCCCCCCCCCCCCCCCCCCCCCCCCCCCCCCCCCCCCCCCCCCCCCCCCCCCCCCCCCCCCCCCCCCCCCCCCCCCCCCCCCCCCCCCCCCCCCCCCCCCCCCCCCCCCCCCCCCCCCCCCCCCCCCCCCCCCCCCCCCCCCCCCCCCCCCCCCCCCCCCCCCCCCCCCCCCCCCCCCCCCCCCCCCCCCCCCCCCCCCCCCCCCCCCCCCCCCCCCCCCCCCCCCCCCCCCCCCCCCCCCCCCCCCCCCCCCCCCCCCCCCCCCCCCCCCCCCCCCCCCCCCCCCCCCCCCCCCCCCCCCCCCCCCCCCCCCCCCCCCCCCCCCCCCCCCCCCCCCCCCCCCCCCCCCCCCCCCCCCCCCCCCCCCCCCCCCCCCCCCCCCCCCCCCCCCCCCCCCCCCCCCCCCCCCCCCCCCCCCCCCCCCCCCCCCCCCCCCCCCCCCCCCCCCCCCCCCCCCCCCCCCCCCCCCCCCCCCCCCCCCCCCCCCCCCCCCCCCCCCCCCCCCCCCCCCCCCCCCCCCCCCCCCCCCCCCCCCCCCCCCCCCCCCCCCCCCCCCCCCCCCCCCCCCCCCCCCCCCCCCCCCCCCCCCCCCCCCCCCCCCCCCCCCCCCCCCCCCCCCCCCCCCCCCCCCCCCCCCCCCCCCCCCCCCCCCCCCCCCCCCCCCCCCCCCCCCCCCCCCCCCCCCCCCCCCCCCCCCCCCCCCCCCCCCCCCCCCCCCCCCCCCCCCCCCCCCCCCCCCCCCCCCCCCCCCCCCCCCCCCCCCCCCCCCCCCCCCCCCCCCCCCCCCCCCCCCCCCCCCCCCCCCCCCCCCCCCCCCCCCCCCCCCCCCCCCCCCCCCCCCCCCCCCCCCCCCCCCCCCCCCCCCCCCCCCCCCCCCCCCCCCCCCCCCCCCCCCCCCCCCCCCCCCCCCCCCCCCCCCCCCCCCCCCCCCCCCCCCCCCCCCCCCCCCCCCCCCCCCCCCCCCCCCCCCCCCCCCCCCCCCCCCCCCCCCCCCCCCCCCCCCCCCCCCCCCCCCCCCCCCCCCCCCCCCCCCCCCCCCCCCCCCCCCCCCCCCCCCCCCCCCCCCCCCCCCCCCCCCCCCCCCCCCCCCCCCCCCCCCCCCCCCCCCCCCCCCCCCCCCCCCCCCCCCCCCCCCCCCCCCCCCCCCCCCCCCCCCCCCCCCCCCCCCCCCCCCCCCCCCCCCCCCCCCCCCCCCCCCCCCCCCCCCCCCCCCCCCCCCCCCCCCCCCCCCCCCCCCCCCCCCCCCCCCCCCCCCCCCCCCCCCCCCCCCCCCCCCCCCCCCCCCCCCCCCCCCCCCCCCCCCCCCCCCCCCCCCCCCCCCCCCCCCCCCCCCCCCCCCCCCCCCCCCCCCCCCCCCCCCCCCCCCCCCCCCCCCCCCCCCCCCCCCCCCCCCCCCCCCCCCCCCCCCCCCCCCCCCCCCCCCCCCCCCCCCCCCCCCCCCCCCCCCCCCCCCCCCCCCCCCCCCCCCCCCCCCCCCCCCCCCCCCCCCCCCCCCCCCCCCCCCCCCCCCCCCCCCCCCCCCCCCCCCCCCCCCCCCCCCCCCCCCCCCCCCCCCCCCCCCCCCCCCCCCCCCCCCCCCCCCCCCCCCCCCCCCCCCCCCCCCCCCCCCCCCCCCCCCCCCCCCCCCCCCCCCCCCCCCCCCCCCCCCCCCCCCCCCCCCCCCCCCCCCCCCCCCCCCCCCCCCCCCCCCCCCCCCCCCCCCCCCCCCCCCCCCCCCCCCCCCCCCCCCCCCCCCCCCCCCCCCCCCCCCCCCCCCCCCCCCCCCCCCCCCCCCCCCCCCCCCCCCCCCCCCCCCCCCCCCCCCCCCCCCCCCCCCCCCCCCCCCCCCCCCCCCCCCCCCCCCCCCCCCCCCCCCCCCCCCCCCCCCCCCCCCCCCCCCCCCCCCCCCCCCCCCCCCCCCCCCCCCCCCCCCCCCCCCCCCCCCCCCCCCCCCCCCCCCCCCCCCCCCCCCCCCCCCCCCCCCCCCCCCCCCCCCCCCCCCCCCCCCCCCCCCCCCCCCCCCCCCCCCCCCCCCCCCCCCCCCCCCCCCCCCCCCCCCCCCCCCCCCCCCCCCCCCCCCCCCCCCCCCCCCCCCCCCCCCCCCCCCCCCCCCCCCCCCCCCCCCCCCCCCCCCCCCCCCCCCCCCCCCCCCCCCCCCCCCCCCCCCCCCCCCCCCCCCCCCCCCCCCCCCCCCCCCCCCCCCCCCCCCCCCCCCCCCCCCCCCCCCCCCCCCCCCCCCCCCCCCCCCCCCCCCCCCCCCCCCCCCCCCCCCCCCCCCCCCCCCCCCCCCCCCCCCCCCCCCCCCCCCCCCCCCCCCCCCCCCCCCCCCCCCCCCCCCCCCCCCCCCCCCCCCCCCCCCCCCCCCCCCCCCCCCCCCCCCCCCCCCCCCCCCCCCCCCCCCCCCCCCCCCCCCCCCCCCCCCCCCCCCCCCCCCCCCCCCCCCCCCCCCCCCCCCCCCCCCCCCCCCCCCCCCCCCCCCCCCCCCCCCCCCCCCCCCCCCCCCCCCCCCCCCCCCCCCCCCCCCCCCCCCCCCCCCCCCCCCCCCCCCCCCCCCCCCCCCCCCCCCCCCCCCCCCCCCCCCCCCCCCCCCCCCCCCCCCCCCCCCCCCCCCCCCCCCCCCCCCCCCCCCCCCCCCCCCCCCCCCCCCCCCCCCCCCCCCCCCCCCCCCCCCCCCCCCCCCCCCCCCCCCCCCCCCCCCCCCCCCCCCCCCCCCCCCCCCCCCCCCCCCCCCCCCCCCCCCCCCCCCCCCCCCCCCCCCCCCCCCCCCCCCCCCCCCCCCCCCCCCCCCCCCCCCCCCCCCCCCCCCCCCCCCCCCCCCCCCCCCCCCCCCCCCCCCCCCCCCCCCCCCCCCCCCCCCCCCCCCCCCCCCCCCCCCCCCCCCCCCCCCCCCCCCCCCCCCCCCCCCCCCCCCCCCCCCCCCCCCCCCCCCCCCCCCCCCCCCCCCCCCCCCCCCCCCCCCCCCCCCCCCCCCCCCCCCCCCCCCCCCCCCCCCCCCCCCCCCCCCCCCCCCCCCCCCCCCCCCCCCCCCCCCCCCCCCCCCCCCCCCCCCCCCCCCCCCCCCCCCCCCCCCCCCCCCCCCCCCCCCCCCCCCCCCCCCCCCCCCCCCCCCCCCCCCCCCCCCCCCCCCCCCCCCCCCCCCCCCCCCCCCCCCCCCCCCCCCCCCCCCCCCCCCCCCCCCCCCCCCCCCCCCCCCCCCCCCCCCCCCCCCCCCCCCCCCCCCCCCCCCCCCCCCCCCCCCCCCCCCCCCCCCCCCCCCCCCCCCCCCCCCCCCCCCCCCCCCCCCCCCCCCCCCCCCCCCCCCCCCCCCCCCCCCCCCCCCCCCCCCCCCCCCCCCCCCCCCCCCCCCCCCCCCCCCCCCCCCCCCCCCCCCCCCCCCCCCCCCCCCCCCCCCCCCCCCCCCCCCCCCCCCCCCCCCCCCCCCCCCCCCCCCCCCCCCCCCCCCCCCCCCCCCCCCCCCCCCCCCCCCCCCCCCCCCCCCCCCCCCCCCCCCCCCCCCCCCCCCCCCCCCCCCCCCCCCCCCCCCCCCCCCCCCCCCCCCCCCCCCCCCCCCCCCCCCCCCCCCCCCCCCCCCCCCCCCCCCCCCCCCCCCCCCCCCCCCCCCCCCCCCCCCCCCCCCCCCCCCCCCCCCCCCCCCCCCCCCCCCCCCCCCCCCCCCCCCCCCCCCCCCCCCCCCCCCCCCCCCCCCCCCCCCCCCCCCCCCCCCCCCCCCCCCCCCCCCCCCCCCCCCCCCCCCCCCCCCCCCCCCCCCCCCCCCCCCCCCCCCCCCCCCCCCCCCCCCCCCCCCCCCCCCCCCCCCCCCCCCCCCCCCCCCCCCCCCCCCCCCCCCCCCCCCCCCCCCCCCCCCCCCCCCCCCCCCCCCCCCCCCCCCCCCCCCCCCCCCCCCCCCCCCCCCCCCCCCCCCCCCCCCCCCCCCCCCCCCCCCCCCCCCCCCCCCCCCCCCCCCCCCCCCCCCCCCCCCCCCCCCCCCCCCCCCCCCCCCCCCCCCCCCCCCCCCCCCCCCCCCCCCCCCCCCCCCCCCCCCCCCCCCCCCCCCCCCCCCCCCCCCCCCCCCCCCCCCCCCCCCCCCCCCCCCCCCCCCCCCCCCCCCCCCCCCCCCCCCCCCCCCCCCCCCCCCCCCCCCCCCCCCCCCCCCCCCCCCCCCCCCCCCCCCCCCCCCCCCCCCCCCCCCCCCCCCCCCCCCCCCCCCCCCCCCCCCCCCCCCCCCCCCCCCCCCCCCCCCCCCCCCCCCCCCCCCCCCCCCCCCCCCCCCCCCCCCCCCCCCCCCCCCCCCCCCCCCCCCCCCCCCCCCCCCCCCCCCCCCCCCCCCCCCCCCCCCCCCCCCCCCCCCCCCCCCCCCCCCCCCCCCCCCCCCCCCCCCCCCCCCCCCCCCCCCCCCCCCCCCCCCCCCCCCCCCCCCCCCCCCCCCCCCCCCCCCCCCCCCCCCCCCCCCCCCCCCCCCCCCCCCCCCCCCCCCCCCCCCCCCCCCCCCCCCCCCCCCCCCCCCCCCCCCCCCCCCCCCCCCCCCCCCCCCCCCCCCCCCCCCCCCCCCCCCCCCCCCCCCCCCCCCCCCCCCCCCCCCCCCCCCCCCCCCCCCCCCCCCCCCCCCCCCCCCCCCCCCCCCCCCCCCCCCCCCCCCCCCCCCCCCCCCCCCCCCCCCCCCCCCCCCCCCCCCCCCCCCCCCCCCCCCCCCCCCCCCCCCCCCCCCCCCCCCCCCCCCCCCCCCCCCCCCCCCCCCCCCCCCCCCCCCCCCCCCCCCCCCCCCCCCCCCCCCCCCCCCCCCCCCCCCCCCCCCCCCCCCCCCCCCCCCCCCCCCCCCCCCCCCCCCCCCCCCCCCCCCCCCCCCCCCCCCCCCCCCCCCCCCCCCCCCCCCCCCCCCCCCCCCCCCCCCCCCCCCCCCCCCCCCCCCCCCCCCCCCCCCCCCCCCCCCCCCCCCCCCCCCCCCCCCCCCCCCCCCCCCCCCCCCCCCCCCCCCCCCCCCCCCCCCCCCCCCCCCCCCCCCCCCCCCCCCCCCCCCCCCCCCCCCCCCCCCCCCCCCCCCCCCCCCCCCCCCCCCCCCCCCCCCCCCCCCCCCCCCCCCCCCCCCCCCCCCCCCCCCCCCCCCCCCCCCCCCCCCCCCCCCCCCCCCCCCCCCCCCCCCCCCCCCCCCCCCCCCCCCCCCCCCCCCCCCCCCCCCCCCCCCCCCCCCCCCCCCCCCCCCCCCCCCCCCCCCCCCCCCCCCCCCCCCCCCCCCCCCCCCCCCCCCCCCCCCCCCCCCCCCCCCCCCCCCCCCCCCCCCCCCCCCCCCCCCCCCCCCCCCCCCCCCCCCCCCCCCCCCCCCCCCCCCCCCCCCCCCCCCCCCCCCCCCCCCCCCCCCCCCCCCCCCCCCCCCCCCCCCCCCCCCCCCCCCCCCCCCCCCCCCCCCCCCCCCCCCCCCCCCCCCCCCCCCCCCCCCCCCCCCCCCCCCCCCCCCCCCCCCCCCCCCCCCCCCCCCCCCCCCCCCCCCCCCCCCCCCCCCCCCCCCCCCCCCCCCCCCCCCCCCCCCCCCCCCCCCCCCCCCCCCCCCCCCCCCCCCCCCCCCCCCCCCCCCCCCCCCCCCCCCCCCCCCCCCCCCCCCCCCCCCCCCCCCCCCCCCCCCCCCCCCCCCCCCCCCCCCCCCCCCCCCCCCCCCCCCCCCCCCCCCCCCCCCCCCCCCCCCCCCCCCCCCCCCCCCCCCCCCCCCCCCCCCCCCCCCCCCCCCCCCCCCCCCCCCCCCCCCCCCCCCCCCCCCCCCCCCCCCCCCCCCCCCCCCCCCCCCCCCCCCCCCCCCCCCCCCCCCCCCCCCCCCCCCCCCCCCCCCCCCCCCCCCCCCCCCCCCCCCCCCCCCCCCCCCCCCCCCCCCCCCCCCCCCCCCCCCCCCCCCCCCCCCCCCCCCCCCCCCCCCCCCCCCCCCCCCCCCCCCCCCCCCCCCCCCCCCCCCCCCCCCCCCCCCCCCCCCCCCCCCCCCCCCCCCCCCCCCCCCCCCCCCCCCCCCCCCCCCCCCCCCCCCCCCCCCCCCCCCCCCCCCCCCCCCCCCCCCCCCCCCCCCCCCCCCCCCCCCCCCCCCCCCCCCCCCCCCCCCCCCCCCCCCCCCCCCCCCCCCCCCCCCCCCCCCCCCCCCCCCCCCCCCCCCCCCCCCCCCCCCCCCCCCCCCCCCCCCCCCCCCCCCCCCCCCCCCCCCCCCCCCCCCCCCCCCCCCCCCCCCCCCCCCCCCCCCCCCCCCCCCCCCCCCCCCCCCCCCCCCCCCCCCCCCCCCCCCCCCCCCCCCCCCCCCCCCCCCCCCCCCCCCCCCCCCCCCCCCCCCCCCCCCCCCCCCCCCCCCCCCCCCCCCCCCCCCCCCCCCCCCCCCCCCCCCCCCCCCCCCCCCCCCCCCCCCCCCCCCCCCCCCCCCCCCCCCCCCCCCCCCCCCCCCCCCCCCCCCCCCCCCCCCCCCCCCCCCCCCCCCCCCCCCCCCCCCCCCCCCCCCCCCCCCCCCCCCCCCCCCCCCCCCCCCCCCCCCCCCCCCCCCCCCCCCCCCCCCCCCCCCCCCCCCCCCCCCCCCCCCCCCCCCCCCCCCCCCCCCCCCCCCCCCCCCCCCCCCCCCCCCCCCCCCCCCCCCCCCCCCCCCCCCCCCCCCCCCCCCCCCCCCCCCCCCCCCCCCCCCCCCCCCCCCCCCCCCCCCCCCCCCCCCCCCCCCCCCCCCCCCCCCCCCCCCCCCCCCCCCCCCCCCCCCCCCCCCCCCCCCCCCCCCCCCCCCCCCCCCCCCCCCCCCCCCCCCCCCCCCCCCCCCCCCCCCCCCCCCCCCCCCCCCCCCCCCCCCCCCCCCCCCCCCCCCCCCCCCCCCCCCCCCCCCCCCCCCCCCCCCCCCCCCCCCCCCCCCCCCCCCCCCCCCCCCCCCCCCCCCCCCCCCCCCCCCCCCCCCCCCCCCCCCCCCCCCCCCCCCCCCCCCCCCCCCCCCCCCCCCCCCCCCCCCCCCCCCCCCCCCCCCCCCCCCCCCCCCCCCCCCCCCCCCCCCCCCCCCCCCCCCCCCCCCCCCCCCCCCCCCCCCCCCCCCCCCACCCCCCCCCCCCCCCCCCCCCCCCCCCCCCCCCCCCCCCCCCCCCCCCACCCCCCCCCCCCCCCCCCCCCCCCCCCCCCCCCCCCCCCCCCCCCCCCCAACCCCCCACCCCCCCCCCCCCCCCCCCCCCCCCCCCCCCCCCCCCCCCCCCCCCCCCCCCCCCCCCCCCCCCCCCCCCCCCCCCCCCCCCCCCCCCCCCCCCCCCCCCCCCCCCCCCCCCCCCCCCCCCCCCCCCCCCCCCCCCCCCCCCCCCCCCCCCCCCCCCCCCCCCCCCCCCCCCCCCCCCCCCCCCCCCCCCCCCCCCCCCCCCCCCCCCCCCCCCCCCCCCCCCCCCCCCCCCCCCCCCCCCCCCCCCCCCCCCCCCCCCCCCCCCCCCCCCCCCCCCCCCCCCCCCCCCCCCCCCCCCCCCCCCCCCCCCCCCCCCCCCCCCCCCCCCCCCCCCCCCCCCCCCCCCCCCCCCCCCCCCCCCCCCCCCCCCCCCCCCCCCCCCCCCCCCCCCCCCCCCCCCCCCCCCCCCCCCCCCCCCCCCCCCCCCCCCCCCCCCCCCCCCCCCCCCCCCCCCCCCCCCCCCCCCCCCCCCCCCCCCCCCCCCCCCCCCCCCCCCCCCCCCCCCCCCCCCCCCCCCCCCCCCCCCCCCCCCCCCCCCCCCCCCCCCCCCCCCCCCCCCCCCCCCCCCCCCCCCCCCCCCCCCCCCCCCCCCCCCCCCCCCCCCCCCCCCCCCCCCCCCCCCCCCCCCCCCCCCCCCCCCCCCCCCCCCCCCCCCCCCCCCCCCCCCCCCCCCCCCCCCCCCCCCCCCCCCCCCCCCCCCCCCCCCCCCCCCCCCCCCCCCCCCCCCCCCCCCCCCCCCCCCCCCCCCCCCCCCCCCCCCCCCCCCCCCCCCCCCCCCCCCCCCCCCCCCCCCCCCCCCCCCCCCCCCCCCCCCCCCCCCCCCCCCCCCCCCCCCCCCCCCCCCCCCCCCCCCCCCCCCCCCCCCCCCCCCCCCCCCCCCCCCCCCCCCCCCCCCCCCCCCCCCCCCCCCCCCCCCCCCCCCCCCCCCCCCCCCCCCCCCCCCCCCCCCCCCCCCCCCCCCCCCCCCCCCCCCCCCCCCCCCCCCCCCCCCCCCCCCCCCCCCCCCCCCCCCCCCCCCCCCCCCCCCCCCCCCCCCCCCCCCCCCCCCCCCCCCCCCCCCCCCCCCCCCCCCCCCCCCCCCCCCCCCCCCCCCCCCCCCCCCCCCCCCCCCCCCCCCCCCCCCCCCCCCCCCCCCCCCCCCCCCCCCCCCCCCCCCCCCCCCCCCCCCCCCCCCCCCCCCCCCCCCCCCCCCCCCCCCCCCCCCCCCCCCCCCCCCCCCCCCCCCACCCCCCCCCCCCCCCCCCCCCCCCCCCCCCCCCCCCCCCCCCCCCCCCCCCCCCCCCCCCCCCCCCCCCCCCCCCCCCCCCCCCCCCCCCCCCCCCCCCCCCCCCCCCCCCCCCCCCCCCCCCCCCCCCCCCCCCCCCCCCCCCCCCCCCCCCCCCCCCCCCCCCCCCCCCCCCCCCCCCCCCCCCCCCCCCCCCCCCCCCCCCCCCCCCCCCCCCCCCCCCCCCCCCCCCCCCCCCCCCCCCCCCCCCCCCCCCCCCCCCCCCCCCCCCCCCCCCCCCCCCCCCCCCCCCCCCCCCCCCCCCCCCCCCCCCCCCCCCCCCCCCCCCCCCCCCCCCCCCCCCCCCCCCCCCCCCCCCCCCCCCCCCCCCCCCCCCCCCCCCCCCCCCCCCCCCCCCCACCCCCCCCCCCCCCCCCCCCCCCCCCCCCCCCCCCCCCCCCCCCCCCCCCCCCCCCCCCCCCCCCCCCCCCCCCCCCCCCCCCCCCCCCCCCCCCCCCCCCCCCCCCCCCCCCCCCCCCCCCCCCCCCCCCCCCCCCCCCCCCCCCCCCCCCCCCCCCCCCCCCCCCCCCCCCCCCCCCCCCCCCCCCCCCCCCCCCCCCCCCCCCCCCCCCCCCCCCCCCCCCCCCCCCCCCCCCCCCCCCCCCCCCCCCCCCCCCCCCCCCCCCCCCCCCCCCCCCCCCCCCCCCCCCCCCCCCCCCCCCCCCCCCCCCCCCCCCCCCCCCCCCCCCCCCCCCCCCCCCCCCCCCCCCCCCCCCCCCCCCCCCCCCCCCCCCCCCCCCCCCCCCCCCCCCCCCCCCCCCCCCCCCCCCCCCCCCCCCCCCCCCCCCCCCCCCCCCCCCCCCCCCCCCCCCCCCCCCCCCCCCCCCCCCCCCCCCCCCCCCCCCCCCCCCCCCCCCCCCCCCCCCCCCCCCCCCCCCCCCCCCCCCCCCCCCCCCCCCCCCCCCCCCCCCCCCCCCCCCCCCCCCCCCCCCCCCCCCCCCACCCCCCCCCCCCCCCCCCCCCCCCCCCCCCCCCCCCCCCCCCCCCCCCCCCCCCCCCCCCCCCCCCCCCCCCCCCCCCCCCCCCCCCCCCCCCCCCCCCCCCCCCCCCCCCCCCCCCCCCCCCCCCCCCCCCCCCCCCCCCCCCCCCCCCCCCCCCCCCCCCCCCCCCCCCCCCCCCCCCCCCCCCCCCCCCCCCCCCCCCCCCCCCCCCCCCCCCCCCCCCCCCCCCCACCCCCCCCCCCCCCCCCCCCCCCCCCCCCCCCCCCCCCCCCCCCCCCCCCCCCCCCCCCCCCCCCCCCCCCCCCCCCCCCCCCCCCCCCCCCCCCCCCCCCCCCCCCCCCCCCCACCCCCCCCCCCCCCCCCCCCCCCCCCCCCCCCCCCCCCCCCCCCCCCCCCCCCCCCCCCCCCCCCCCCCCCCCCCCCCCCCCCCCCCCCCCCCCCCCCCCCCCCCCCCCCCCCCCCCCCCCCCCCCCCACCCCCCCCCCCCCCCCCCCCCCCCCCCCCCCCCCCCCCCCCCCCCCCCCCCCCCCCACCCCCCCCCCCCCCCCCCCCCCCCCCCCCCCCCACCCCCCCCCCCCCCCCCCCCCCCACCCCACCCCCCCCCCCACCCCCCCCCCCCCCCCCCCCCCCCCCCCCCCCCCCCCCCCCCCCCCCCCCCCCCCCCCCCCCCCCCCCCCCCCCCCCCCCCCCCCCCCCCCCCCCCCCCCCCCCCCCCCCCCCCCCCCCCCCCCCCCCCCCCCCCCCCCCCCCCCCCCCCCCCCCCCCCCCCCCCCCCCCCCCCCCCCCCCCCCCCCCCCCCCCCCCCCCCCCCCCCCCCCCCCCCCCCCCCCCCCCCCCCCCCCCCCCCCCCCCCCCCCCCCCCCCCCCACCCCCCCCCCCCCCCCCCCCCCCCCCCCCCCCCCCCCCCCCCCCCCCCCCCCCCCCCCCCCCCCCCCCCCCCCCCCCCCCCCCCCCCCCCCCCCCCCCCCCCCCCCCCCCCCCCCCCCCCCCCCCCCCCCCCCCCCCCCCCCCCCCCCCCCCCCCCCCCCCCCCCCCCCCCCCCCCCCCCCCCCCCCCCCCCCCCCCCCCCCCCCCCCCCCCCCCCCCCCCCCCCACCCCCCCCCCCCCCCCCCCCCCCCCCCCCCCCCCCCCCCCCCCCCCCCCCCCCCCCCCCCCCCCCCCCCCCCCCCCCCCCCCCCCCCCCCCCCCCCCCCCCCCCCCCCCCCCCCCCCCCCCCCCCCCCCCCCCCCCCCCCCCCCCCCCCCCCCCCCCCCCCCCCCCCCCCCCCCCCCCCCCCCCCCCCCCCCCCCCCCCCCCCCCCCCCCCCCCCCCCCCCCCCCCCCCCCCCCCCCCCCCCCCCCCCCCCCCCCCCCCCCCCCCCCCCCCCCCCCCCCCCCCCCCCCCCCCCCCCCCCCCCCCCCCCCCCCCCCCCCCCCCCCCCCCCCCCCCCCCCCCCCCCCCCCCCCCCCCCCCCCCCCCCCCCCCCCCCCCCCCCCCCCCCCCCCCCCCCCCCCCCCCCCCCCCCCCCCCCCCCCCCCCCCCCCCCCCCCCCCCCCCCCCCCCCCCCCCCCCCCCCCCCCCCCCCCCCCCCCCCCCCCCCCCCCCCCCCCCCCCCCCCCCCCCCCCCCCCCCCCCCCCCCCCCCCCCCCCCCCCCCCCCCCCCCCCCCCCCCCCCCCCCCCCCCCCCCCCCCCCCCCCCCCCCCCCCCCCCCCCCCCCCCCCCCCCCCCCCCCCCCCCCCCCCCCCCCCCCCCCCCCCCCCCCCCCCCCCCCCCCCCCCCCCCCCCCCCCCCCCCCCCCCCCCCCCCCCCCCCCCCCCCCCCCCCCCCCCCCCCCCCCCCCCCCCCCCCCCCCCCCCCCCCCCCCCCCCCCCCCCCCCCCCCCCCCCCCCCCCCCCCCCCCCCCCCCCCCCCCCCCCCCCCCCCCCCCCCCCCCCCCCCCCCCCCCCCCCCCCCCCCCCCCCCCCCCCCCCCCCCCCCCCCCCCCCCCCCCCCCCCCCCCCCCCCCCCCCCCCCCCCCCCCCCCCCCCCCCCCCCCCCCCCCCCCCCCCCCCCCCCCCCCCCCCCCCCCCCCCCCCCCCCCCCCCCCCCCCCCCCCCCCCCCCCCCCCCCCCCCCCCCCCCCCCCCCCCCCCCCCCCCCCCCCCCCCCCCCCCCCCCCCCCCCCCCCCCCCCCCCCCCCCCCCCCCCCCCCCCCCCCCCCCCCCCCCCCCCCCCCCCCCCCCCCCCCCCCCCCCCCCCCCCCCCCCCCCCCCCCCCCCCCCCCCCCCCCCCCCCCCCCCCCCCCCCCCCCCCCCCCCCCCCCCCCCCCCCCCCCCCCCCCCCCCCCCCCCCCCCCCCCCCCCCCCCCCCCCCCCCCCCCCCCCCCCCCCCCCCCCCCCCCCCCCCCCCCCCCCCCCCCCCCCCCCCCCCCCCCCCCCCCCCCCCCCCCCCCCCCCCCCCCCCCCCCCCCCCCCCCCCCCCCCCCCCCCCCCCCCCCCCCCCCCCCCCCCCCCCCCCCCCCCCCCCCCCCCCCCCCCCCCCCCCCCCCCCCCCCCCCCCCCCCCCCCCCCCCCCCCCCCCCCCCCCCCCCCCCCCCCCCCCCCCCCCCCCCCCCCCCCCCCCCCCCCCCCCCCCCCCCCCCCCCCCCCCCCCCCCCCCCCCCCCCCCCCCCCCCCCCCCCCCCCCCCCCCCCCCCCCCCCCCCCCCCCCCCCCCCCCCCCCCCCCCCCCCCCCCCCCCCCCCCCCCCCCCCCCCCCCCCCCCCCCCCCCCCCCCCCCCCCCCCCCCCCCCCCCCCCCCCCCCCCCCCCCCCCCCCCCCCCCCCCCCCCCCCCCCCCCCCCCCCCCCCCCCCCCCCCCCCCCCCCCCCCCCCCCCCCCCCCCCCCCCCCCCCCCCCCCCCCCCCCCCCCCCCCCCCCCCCCCCCCCCCCCCCCCCCCCCCCCCCCCCCCCCCCCCCCCCCCCCCCCCCCCCCCCCCCCCCCCCCCCCCCCCCCCCCCCCCCCCCCCCCCCCCCCCCCCCCCCCCCCCCCCCCCCCCCCCCCCCCCCCCCCCCCCCCCCCCCCCCCCCCCCCCCCCCCCCCCCCCCCCCCCCCCCCCCCCCCCCCCCCCCCCCCCCCCCCCCCCCCCCCCCCCCCCCCCCCCCCCCCCCCCCCCCCCCCCCCCCCCCCCCCCCCCCCCCCCCCCCCCCCCCCCCCCCCCCCCCCCCCCCCCCCCCCCCCCCCCCCCCCCCCCCCCCCCCCCCCCCCCCCCCCCCCCCCCCCCCCCCCCCCCCCCCCCCCCCCCCCCCCCCCCCCCCCCCCCCCCCCCCCCCCCCCCCCCCCCCCCCCCCCCCCCCCCCCCCCCCCCCCCCCCCCCCCCCCCCCCCCCCCCCCCCCCCCCCCCCCCCCCCCCCCCCCCCCCCCCCCCCCCCCCCCCCCCCCCCCCCCCCCCCCCCCCCCCCCCCCCCCCCCCCCCCCCCCCCCCCCCCCCCCCCCCCCCCCCCCCCCCCCCCCCCCCCCCCCCCCCCCCCCCCCCCCCCCCCCCCCCCCCCCCCCCCCCCCCCCCCCCCCCCCCCCCCCCCCCCCCCCCCCCCCCCCCCCCCCCCCCCCCCCCCCCCCCCCCCCCCCCCCCCCCCCCCCCCCCCCCCCCCCCCCCCCCCCCCCCCCCCCCCCCCCCCCCCCCCCCCCCCCCCCCCCCCCCCCCCCCCCCCCCCCCCCCCCCCCCCCCCCCCCCCCCCCCCCCCCCCCCCCCCCCCCCCCCCCCCCCCCCCCCCCCCCCCCCCCCCCCCCCCCCCCCCCCCCCCCCCCCCCCCCCCCCCCCCCCCCCCCCCCCCCCCCCCCCCCCCCCCCCCCCCCCCCCCCCCCCCCCCCCCCCCCCCCCCCCCCCCCCCCCCCCCCCCCCCCCCCCCCCCCCCCCCCCCCCCCCCCCCCCCCCCCCCCCCCCCCCCACACCCCCCCCCCCCCCCCCCCCCCCCCCCCCCCCCCCCCCCCCCCCCCCCCCCCCCCCCCCCCCCCCCCCCCCCCCCCCCCCCCCCCCCCCCCCCCCCCCCCCCCCCCCCCCCCCCCCCCCCCCCCCCCCCCCCCCCCCCCCCCCCCCCCCCCCCCCCCCCCCCCCCCCCCCCCCCCCCCCCCCCCCCCCCCCCCACCCCCCCCCCCCCCCCCCCCCCCCCCCCCCCCCCCCCCCCCCCCCCCCCCCCCCCCCCCCCCCCCCCCCCCCCCCCCCCCCCCCCCCCCCCCCCCCCCCCCCCCCCCCCCCCCCCCCCCCCCCCCCCCCCCCCCCCCCCCCCCACCCCCCCCCCCCCCCCCCCCCCCCCCCCCCCCCCCCCCCCCCCCCCCCCCCCCCCCCCCCCCCCCCCCCCCCCCCCCCCCCCCCCCCCCCCCCCCCCCCCCCCCCCCCCCCCCCCCCCCCCCCCCCCCCCCCCCCCCCCCCCCCCCCCCCCCCCCCCCCCCCCCCCCCCCCCCCCCCCCCCCCCCCCCCCCCCCCCCCCCCCCCCCCCCCCCCCCCCCCCCCCCCCCCCCCCCCCCCCCCCCCCCCCCCCCCCCCCCCCCCCCCCCCCCCCCCCCCCCCCCCCCCCCCCCCCCCCCCCCCCCCCCCCCCCCCCCCCCCCCCCCCCCCCCCCCCCCCCCCCCCCCCCCCCCCCCCCCCCCCCCCCCCCCCCCCCCCCCCCCCCCCCCCCCCCCCCCCCCCCCCCCACCCCCCCCCCCCCCCCCCCCCCCCCCCCCCCCCCCCCCCCCCCCCCCCCCCCCCCCCCCCCCCCCCCCCCCCCCCCCCCCCCCCCCCCCCCCCCCCCCCCCCCCCCCCCCCCCCCCCCCCCCCCCCCCCCCCCCCCCCCCCCCCCCCCCCCCACCCCCCCCCCCCCCCCCCCCCCCCCCCCCCCCCCCCCCCCCCCCCCCCCCCCCCCCCCCCCCCCCCCCCCCCCCCCCCCCCCCCCCCCCCCCCCCCCCCCCCCCCCCCCCCCCCCCCCCCCCCCCCCCCCCCCCCCCCCCCCCCCCCCCCCCCCCCCCCCCCCCCCCCCCCCCCCCCCCCCCCCCCCCCCCCCCCCCCCCCCCACCCCCCCCCCCCCCCCCCCCCCCCCCCCCCCCCCCCCCCCCCCCCCCCCCCCCCCCCCCCCCCCCCCCCCCCCCCCCCCCCCCCCCCCCCCCCCCCCCCCCCCCCCCCCCCCCCCCCCCCCCCCCCCCCCCCCCCCCCCCCCCCCCCCCCCCCCCCCCCCCCCCCCCCCCCCCCCCCCCCCCCCCCCCCCCCCCCCCCCCCCCCCCCCCCCCCCCCCCCCCCCCCCCCCCCCCCCCCCCCCCCCCCCCCCCCCCCCCCCCCCCCCCCCCCCCCCCCCCCCCCCCCCCCCCCCCCCCCCCCCCCCCCCCCCCCCCCCCCCCCCCCCCCCCCCCCCCCCCCCCCCCCCCCCCCCCCCCCCCCCCCCCCCCCCCCCCCCCCCCCCCCCCCCCCCCCCCCCCCCCCCCCCCCCCCCCCCCCCCCCCCCCCCCCCCCCCCCCCCCCCCCCCCCCCCCCCCCCCCCCCCCCCCCCCCCCCCCCCCCCCCCCCCCCCCCCCCCCCCCCCCCCCCCCCCCCCCCCCCCCCCCCCCCCCCCCCCCCCCCCCCCCCCCCCCCCCCCCCCCCCCCCCCCCCCCCCCCCCCCCCCCCCCCCCCCCCCCCCCCCCCCCCCCCCCCCCCCCCCCCCCCCCCCCCCCCCCCCCCCCCCCCCCCCCCCCCCCCCCCCCCCCCCCCCCCACCCCCCCCCCCCCCCCCCCCCCCCCCCCCCCCCCCCCCCCCCCCCCCCCCCCCCCCCCCCCCCCCCCCCCCCCCCCCCCCCCCCCCCCCCCCCCCCCCCCCCCCCCCCCCCCCCCCCCCCCCCCCCCCCCCCCCCCCCCCCCCCCCCCCCCCCCCCCCCCCCCCCCCCCCCCCCCCCCCCCCCCCCCCCCCCCCCCCCCCCCCCCCCCCCCCCCCCCCCCCCCCCCCCCCCCCCCCCCCCCCCCCCCCCCCCCCCCCCCCCCCCCCCCCCCCCCCCCCCCCCCCCCCCCCCCCCCCCCCCCCCCCCCCCCCCCCCCCCCCCCCCCCCCCCCCCCCCCCCCCCCCCCCCCCCCCCCCCCCCCCCCCCCCCCCCCCCCCCCCCCCCCCCCCCCCCCCCCCCCCCCCCCCCCCCCCCCCCCCCCCCCCCCCCCCCCCCCCCCCCCCCCCCCCCCCCCCCCCCCCCCCCCCCCCCCCCCCCCCCCCCCCCCCCCCCCCCCCCCCCCCCCCCCCCCCCCCCCCCCCCCCCCCCCCCCCCCCCCCCCCCCCCCCCCCCCCCCCCCCCCCCCCCCCCCCCCCCCCCCCCCCCCCCCCCCCCCCCCCCCCCCCCCCCCCCCCCCCCCCCCCCCCCCCCCCCCCCCCCCCCCCCCCCCCCCCCCCCCCCCCCCCCCCCCCCCCCCCCCCCCCCCCCCCCCCCCCCCCCCCCCCCCCCCCCCCCCCCCCCCCCCCCCCCCCCCCCCCCCCCCCCCCCCCCCCCCCCCCCCCCCCCCCCCCCCCCCCCCCCCCCCCCCCCCCCCCCCCCCCCCCCCCCCCCCCCCCCCCCCCCCCCCCCCCCCCCCCCCCCCCCCCCCCCCCCCCCCCCCCCCCCCCCCCCCCCCCCCCCCCCCCCCCCCCCCCCCCCCCCCCCCCCCCCCCCCCCCCCCCCCCCCCCCCCCCCCCCCCCCCCCCCCCCCCCCCCCCCCCCCCCCCCCCCCCCCCCCCCCCCCCCCCCCCCCCCCCCCCCCCCCCCCCCCCCCCCCCCCCCCCCCCCCCCCCCCCCCCCCCCCCCCCCCCCCCCCCCCCCCCCCCCCCCCCCCCCCCCCCCCCCCCCCCCCCCCCCCCCCCCCCCCCCCCCCCCCCCCCCCCCCCCCCCCCCCCCCCCCCCCCCCCCCCCCCCCCCCCCCCCCCCCCCCCCCCCCCCCCCCCCCCCCCCCCCCCCCCCCCCCCCCCCCCCCCCCCCCCCCCCCCCCCCCCCCCCCCCCCCCCCCCCCCCCCCCCCCCCCCCCCCCCCCCCCCCCCCCCCCCCCCCCCCCCCCCCCCCCCCCCCCCCCCCCCCCCCCCCCCCCCCCCCCCCCCCCCCCCCCCCCCCCCCCCCCCCCCCCCCCCCCCCCCCCCCCCCCCCCCCCCCCCCCCCCCCCCCCCCCCCCCCCCCCCCCCCCCCCCCCCCCCCCCCCCCCCCCCCCCCCCCCCCCCCCCCCCCCCCCCCCCCCCCCCCCCCCCCCCCCCCCCCCCCCCCCCCCCCCCCCCCCCCCCCCCCCCCCCCCCCCCCCCCCCCCCCCCCCCCCCCCCCCCCCCCCCCCCCCCCCCCCCCCCCCCCCCCCCCCCCCCCCCCCCCCCCCCCCCCCCCCCCCCCCCCCCCCCCCCCCCCCCCCCCCCCCCCCCCCCCCCCCCCCCCCCCCCCCCCCCCCCCCCCCCCCCCCCCCCCCCCCCCCCCCCCCCCCCCCCCCCCCCCCCCCCCCCCCCCCCCCCCCCCCCCCCCCCCCCCCCCCCCCCCCCCCCCCCCCCCCCCCCCCCCCCCCCCCCCCCCCCCCCCCCCCCCCCCCCCCCCCCCCCCCCCCCCCCCCCCCCCCCCCCCCCCCCCCCCCCCCCCCCCCCCCCCCCCCCCCCCCCCCCCCCCCCCCCCCCCCCCCCCCCCCCCCCCCCCCCCCCCCCCCCCCCCCCCCCCCCCCCCCCCCCCCCCCCCCCCCCCCCCCCCCCCCCCCCCCCCCCCCCCCCCCCCCCCCCCCCCCCCCCCCCCCCCCCCCCCCCCCCCCCCCCCCCCCCCCCCCCCCCCCCCCCCCCCCCCCCCCCCCCCCCCCCCCCCCCCCCCCCCCCCCCCCCCCCCCCCCCCCCCCCCCCCCCCCCCCCCCCCCCCCCCCCCCCCCCCCCCCCCCCCCCCCCCCCCCCCCCCCCCCCCCCCCCCCCCCCCCCCCCCCCCCCCCCCCCCCCCCCCCCCCCCCCCCCCCCCCCCCCCCCCCCCCCCCCCCCCCCCCCCCCCCCCCCCCCCCCCCCCCCCCCCCCCCCCCCCCCCCCCCCCCCCCCCCCCCCCCCCCCCCCCCCCCCCCCCCCCCCCCCCCCCCCCCCCCCCCCCCCCCCCCCCCCCCCCCCCCCCCCCCCCCCCCCCCCCCCCCCCCCCCCCCCCCCCCCCCCCCCCCCCCCCCCCCCCCCCCCCCCCCCCCCCCCCCCCCCCCCCCCCCCCCCCCCCCCCCCCCCCCCCCCCCCCCCCCCCCCCCCCCCCCCCCCCCCCCCCCCCCCCCCCCCCCCCCCCCCCCCCCCCCCCCCCCCCCCCCCCCCCCCCCCCCCCCCCCCCCCCCCCCCCCCCCCCCCCCCCCCCCCCCCCCCCCCCCCCCCCCCCCCCCCCCCCCCCCCCCCCCCCCCCCCCCCCCCCCCCCCCCCCCCCCCCCCCCCCCCCCCCCCCCCCCCCCCCCCCCCCCCCCCCCCCCCCCCCCCCCCCCCCCCCCCCCCCCCCCCCCCCCCCCCCCCCCCCCCCCCCCCCCCCCCCCCCCCCCCCCCCCCCCCCCCCCCCCCCCCCCCCCCCCCCCCCCCCCCCCCCCCCCCCCCCCCCCCCCCCCCCCCCCCCCCCCCCCCCCCCCCCCCCCCCCCCCCCCCCCCCCCCCCCCCCCCCCCCCCCCCCCCCCCCCCCCCCCCCCCCCCCCCCCCCCCCCCCCCCCCCCCCCCCCCCCCCCCCCCCCCACCCCCCCCCCCCCCCCCCCCCCCCCCCCCCCCCCCCCCCCCCCCCCCCCCCCCCCCCCCCCCCCCCCCCCCCCCCCCCCCCCCCCCCCCCCCCCCCCCCCCCCCCCCCCCCCCCCCCCCCCCCCCCCCCCCCCCCCCCCCCCCCCCCCCCCCCCCCCCCCCCCCCCCCCCCCCCCCCCCCCCCCCCCCCCCCCCCCCCCCCCCCCCCCCCCCCCCCCCCCCCCCCCCCCCCCCCCCCCCCCCCCCCCCCCCCCCCCCCCCCCCCCCCCCCCCCCCCCCCCCCCCCCCCCCCCCCCCCCCCCCCCCCCCCCCCCCCCCCCCCCCCCCCCCCCCCCCCCCCCCCCCCCCCCCCCCCCCCCCCCCCCCCCCCCCCCCCCCCCCCCCCCCCCCCCCCCCCCCCCCCCCCCCCCCCCCCCCCCCCCCCCCCCCCCCCCCCCCCCCCCCCCCCCCCCCCCCCCCCCCCCCCCCCCCCCCCCCCCCCCCCCCCCCCCCCCCCCCCCCCCCCCCCCCCCCCCCCCCCCCCCCCCCCCCCCCCCCCCCCCCCCCCCCCCCCCCCCCCCCCCCCCCCCCCCCCCCCCCCCCCCCCCCCCCCCCCCCCCCCCCCCCCCCCCCCCCCCCCCCCCCCCCCCCCCCCCCCCCCCCCCCCCCCCCCCCCCCCCCCCCCCCCCCCCCCCCCCCCCCCCCCCCCCCCCCCCCCCCCCCCCCCCCCCCCCCCCCCCCCCCCCCCCCAACCCCCCCCCCCCCCCCCCCCCCCCCCCCCCCCCCCCCCCCCCCCCCCCCCCCCCCCCCCCCCCCCCCCCCCCCCCCCCCCCCCCCCCCCCCCCCCCCCCCCCCCCCCCCCCCCCCCCCCCCCCCCCCCCCCCCCCCCCCCCCCCCCCCCCCCCCCCCCCCCCCCCCCCCCCCCCCCCCCCCCCCCCCCCCCCCCCCCCCCCCCCCCCCCCCCCCCCCCCCCCCCCCCCCCCCCCCCCCCCCCCCCCCCCCCCCCCCCCCCCCCCCCCCCCCCCCCCCCCCCCCCAGCCCCCCCCCCCCCCCCCCCAGGACCCAT
>NW_025423434.1:0-25895 GCF_020740685.1 Jaculus jaculus
TAAAAGCTAACATTCTGGTTGACTTTCCTTAAGTGGAGTTTCTAAAAACAACATTTCCCTTGTGGTACTAGCAGACAGTTCACGGTTTTCTAATGTGAGTGTTTACAAAGTTTCCCATTGTAAAGTAACAGTGAATTCAAAGAACCAATAGCTGAAAGTGTGTTAAGAACATTACCTTTTGAAAACTAAGAAGTAGGAACTCCCAGTTCTACAAGACGAGGGTCAAAAAAGAACATTTCCCATGTGGAACGAACAGAGATTCATTGTGTGTCGGCTGTGTCCACAAAAATGTTTCCCTATAAAACGTAACACTCAGTACTCGAGAGGCAGAGGTAGGAGGATCGCTGTGAGTTCGAGGTCACCCTGAGACTACATAGTGAATTCCAGGTCAGCTTGAGCCAGAGTGAGACCCTACCTCGAAAAAAAAAAAAAAAAGAATAAAAAAAAAATGTAACACTGAATTTATAGAAGCATATACAGTGAATTCAAAGAACCATTAGCTCCATGTGAGTTAAGAACAATTCGCGTTGGAATCTAACAGGGAATTCAAATTGTATAAGATATGTGTCTAAAACGTACATTTCTCATTCATAACTAACAGAGAATTTTCTTTTGTGCAAGGTGAGTGTCCACAAAGAATGTTTTTCCATTGTAACATAATAGAGAACTCACACAACTGTGAACATATAGTGCGTTAAGAAGGTTTCCTGTTAAAAACTGACATTCTTGTTGACTTTCCTTAAGTGGAGTTTCTAAAAACCACATTTCCCTTGTGGTACTGGCAGACAGTTCACGGTTTTCTAATGTGGGTGTTGACAAACAAAGTTTCCCATTGTAAAGTAACAGTGACTTCAAGGAACCAATATTTGGAAGAATGTTAAGAACATTTCGTTTTGAAAACTAAGAAGGAAGTCACAGATCTACAAGACGACTGTCAAAGAAGAACATTTCCCGTGTAGAACGAATTCATTCTGTGTCGGCTGACTGTCCACAAAAGTATTTCCCTATGAAACCTAACACTGAATTCATAGAAGCATGTATATTGAATTCAACGAACCATTAGCTCCATGTGTGTTAAGAACAACTCGTGTTGGAATCTAACAGGGAATTCAAATTGTATAAGATATCTGTGTAAAAAGTACATTTCTCATTCATAACTAACAGAGAATCATCTTTTCCACAAGCTGACTCTCCAGAAAGAATGCTTTCCATTGTAACATAACAGAGAATTCACACAACTGTAAAGGTATAGTGCGTTAAGACGTATCCTGTTAAAAACTAACATTCTGGTTGACTTTCCTTAAGTGGAGTTTCTAAAAACAACATTTCGCTTGTGGTACTAGCAGAGAGTTCACGGTTTTCTAATGTGAGTGTTTACAAACAAAGTTTCCCATTGTAAAGTAACAGTGAATTCAAAGAATCAATAGCTGAAAGTGTGTTAAGAACATTTCCTTTCGAAAACTAAGAAGGAGGAAATCACAGTTCTATAAGACGAGGGTCAAAATAGAACATTTCCCATGTGGAACGAACAGAGATTCATATTTTGTCGGCTGTGTCCACAAAAATGTTTCCCTATCAAATGTAACACTGAATTTATAGAAGCATGTACAGTGAATTCAAAGAATCATTAGCTCCATGTGTGTTAAGAACAATTCACGTTGGAATCTAACAGGGAATTCAAATTGTATAAGATATGTGTCTAAAAAGTACATTTCTCATTCATAACTAACAGAGAATTTTCTTTTGTACAAGGTGAGTGTCCAGAAAGAATGTTTTCCATTGTAACATAATAGAGAACTCACACAACTGTAAACATATAGTGCGTTAAGAACATTTCCTGTTAAAAACTAACATTTTGGTTGACTTTCCTTAAGTGGAGTTTCTGGAAAAACAACATTTCCCTTGTGGTACTAGCAGAGAGTTCACGGTTTTCTAATGTGAGTGTTTACAAACAAAGTTTCCCATTGTAAAGTAACAGTGAATTCAAAGAACCAATAGCTGAAAGTGTGTTAAGAACATTTCCTTTTGAAAACTAAGAAAGAGGAACTCACAGATCTACAAGACGAGGGTCAAAAAAGAAAATGTCCCATGTGGAATGAACAGAGATTCATTTTGTGTCGGCTGTGTCCACAAAAATGTTTCCCTATCAAATGTAACACTGAATTTATAGAAGCATATACAGTGAATTCAAAGAACCATTAGCTCCATGTGTGATAAGAACAATTCTCGTTGGAAACTAACAGGGAATTCAAATTGTATAAGATATGTGTCTAAAAAGTACATTTCTCTTTCATAACTAACAGAGAATTTTCTTTTGTACAAGGTCAGTGTCCAGAAAGAATGTTTTCCCTTGTAACATAATAGAGAACTCACACAACTGTAAACATATAGGGCATTAAAAAAGTTTCCTGTTAAAAACTAACATTCTGGTTGACTTTCCTTTAGTGGAGCTTCTAAAAACAACATTTCCCTAGTGGTACTAGAAGAGTGTTCACGGTTTTTTAATGTGTTTACGAACAAATTTTCCCATTGTAAAGTAACAGTGAATTCAAAGAACCAATAGCTGAAAGTGTGTTAAGAACATTTCCTTTTGAAAACTAAGTAGGAGGAACTCACAGTTCTACAAGACGAGGGTCAAAAAAGAACATTTCCCGAGTGGAACGAACAGAGATTCATTTTGTGTCGGCTGTGTCCACGAAAATGTTTCCCTATCACACATAACACTTTATTTATAGAAGCATGTACAGTGAATTCAAAGAATCATTAGCTCCATGTGTGTTAAGAACAATTCGCGTTGGAAACTAACAGGGAATGCAAATTGTATAAGATATGTGTCTAAAAAGTACATTGCCCGTTCATAACTAACAGAGAATTTTCTTTTGTACAAGGTGATTGTCCAGAAAGAATGTTTTCCATTGTAACATAATAGAGAACGCACACAACTGTAAACATATAGTGCGTTAAGACGTTTCCTGTTAAAAACTAACATTCTGGTTGACTTTCCTTATGTGGAGTTTCTAAAAACATTTCCCTTGTGGTACTAGCAAAGAGTTCACAATTTTCTAATGTGAGTGTTTACAAACAAAGTTTCCCATTGTAATGTAACCGTGAATTCAAAGAACCAATAGCTGAAAGTGTGTTAAGAATATTTCCTTTTGATAACTAAGATGGAACTCACAGTTCTACAATACGAGGGTCAAAAAAGAACATTTCCCATGTGGAACAAACAGAGATTAATTTTGTGTCGGCTGTGTCCACAAAAATGTTTCCATATCAAACCTAACACTGGATTCATAGAAGCATGTACAGTGAATTCAAAGAAACATTAGCTCCATGTGTGTTAAGAACAATTCGTGTTGGAAACCATCAGGTAATTCAAATTGTATATTTGTAAAGAGTACATTTCTCATTCATAACTAACAGAGATTTTCTTTCTACAAGCTGAGTGTCCAGAAAGAATGTTTTCCATTGTAACATTACAGAAAATTGACACAACTGTAAATGTATAGTGCGTTAAGAATGTTTCCTGTTACAAACTAACATTGAGGTTAACTTTCCTTAGGCGGAGTTTCTAAAGAGAATATTTCCCTTGTGGTACAAGCAGACAGTTCACTATTTTCTAGGGTGAGTGTTTACAGACAACGATTCCCACTGTAAAGTAACAGTGAAATACAAGAACCAATATATGAAAGTGTGTTAAGAACATTTCCTTTTGAAAACTATGGTGGAACTCACAGATCTACAAGACGAGGGTCAGAAAAGAACATTTCCCATGTAAAACGAATTCATCTTGTGTTGGCTGAGTGTCCACAAAAATGTTTCCCTATCAAACCTACACTGAATTCATAGAAGCATGTACAATGAATTCAAGGAACCATTAGCTCCATGTGTGTTAAGAACAATTCGCTTTGGAAACTAACAGGGAATTCAAATTGTATAAGATATGTGTCGAAAAAGTCCATTTCTATTCATAACTAACAGAGAATTTTCTTTTGTACAAGCTGAGTGTCCAGAAAGAATGTTTTCCATTGTAACATAATAGAGAATTCACACAAGAGTAAATTTATAGTGCGTTAAGAACGTTTCCTGTTAAAAACGAACATTCAGGTTAAGTTTCATTCAGCAGAGTTTCTAAAAAGAACATATCCCATGTGGTACTAGGAGAGATTTCACGGCTTTCTAAGGTGAGTGTTTACAAACAACGTTTCCCATTGTAAAGTAACAGGGAATTCAAAGAACCAATAGCTGAAAGTGTGTTAAGAACATTTCCTCTTGAAAATTAAGATGGAACTCACAGTTCTAGGTGAGAGCATCAAAAAAGAAATTTTCCATGTGGAACGAACAGACATTCATTTTGTTTCGGCTGTGTCCACAAAAATGTTTCCCTATCAAACCTATCAGTGAAGTCATAGAAGCATGTACAGTGAATTGAAAGAAACATTAGATCCATGTGTGTTAAGAACAATTCGTGTTGGAAACTAACAGGTAATGCAAATTGCATATGTGTAAAAGTTCATTTCTCATTCATAACTAACAGAAAATTTTCTTTTGTACAAGCTGAGTGTCCGGGAAGAATGTTTTTCATTGTAACATAACAGAGAATTCACACAACTGTAAACTTATAGTGTGTTACGAATGTTTACTGTTACAAACTAATATTGAGGATAATTTTCCTTAGAGTGGAGTTTCTAAAAACAATATTTCCCTTGTGGTACTAGCACAAAGTTCACGATTCTCTAAGGTGAGTGTTTACAAACAACGTTTCCCATTGTAAAGTAACAGTGAATTCAAAGAACCAATAGCTGAAAGTGTGTGAAGAACATTTCCTTTTGAAAACTAACATGGAACTCACAGTTCTACAAGACGAGGGTCAAAAAAGAACATTTCCCATGTGGAACGAACAGAGATTCATTTTGTGTCAGCTGTGTCCATAAAAATGTTTCCCTATCAAACCTAACACTGAATTCATAAAGCATGTACACTGAATTCAAAGAACCATTAGCTCCATGTTTGTTAAGAACAATTTGCGTTGGAATGTAACAGGGAATTCAAATTGTATAAGATATGTGTCTAAAAGGTATATTTCTCATTCATAACTAACAGAGAATTTTCTTTTGTACTAGGTGAGTGTCCAGAAAGAATGTTTTCATTATAACATAATAGAGAATTCACACAATTGTAAACTTATAGTGTGTTAAGAACATTTACCCTTAAACACTAATATTGAGGTTAAGTTTCATTAAGCAGAGTTTCTAAAAGAAAATATCCCATGTGGTACTAGCAAAGAGTTCACGGCTTTTAAGGTGAGTGTTTACAAACAACGTTTCCCATTGTAAAGTACATGAATTCAAAGAACCAATAGCTGAAAGTGTGTTAAGAATATTTCCTTTTGATAACTAAGATGGAACTCACAGTTCTACAAGATGCGGGTCAAAAAAGAACATTTCCCATGTGGAACGAACAGAGATTCATTTTGTGTCTGCTGAGTCCACAAAAATGTTTCCCTATCTAACGTAACACTGGATTCATAGAAGCATGTACACTGAATTCAAAGAAACATTAGCTCATGTGTGTTAAGAACAATTCGTGTTGGAAACCATCAGGTAATTCAAATTGTATATGTGTAAAGAGTACATTTCTCATTCATAACTAACAGAGAATTTTTTTTTGTACAAGCTGATTGTCCAGAAAGAATGTTTTCCATTGTAACATTACAGAAAATTGACACAACTGTAAACGTATACTGTGCTAAGAATGTTTCCTGTTACAAACTAACATTGAGGTTAACTTTCCTTAAGCGGAGTTTCTAAAAAGAATATTTCCCTTGTGGTATAAGCAGACAGTTCACTATGTTCTAATGTGAGTCTTTACAGACAACGTTTCCCACTGTAAAGTAACAGTGTAATACAAGAACCAATATCTAAAGTGTGTTAAGAACATTTCCTTTTGAAAACTATGATGGAACTCACAAATCTACAAGACAAGGGTCAAAAAAGAACATTTCTCGTGTAAAACGAATTCATCTTGTGTTGGCTGAGTGTCCACAAAAATGTTTCCCTATCAAACCTACACTGAATTCATAGAAGCATGTACAATGATTTCAAGGAACCATTAGCTCCATGTGTGTTAAGAAAAATTCGCATTGGAAACTAACAGGGAATTCAAATTGTACAAGATATGTGTCTAAAGAATACATTTCTCTTTCATAACTAACAGAGAATTTTCTTTTGTACAATCTTAGTGTCCAGAAAGAATGATTTTCATTTTAACACAAGGGAGAATTCACAAAACTGGAAACTTATAGTGCGTTAAGAACGTTTCTTGTTACAAACTAACATTGAGGTTAATTTTCCTTAGAGCGGAGTTTCTAAAAAGAATATTTTCCTTGTGGTAGTAGCACACAGTTCACAATTCTCTAAGGTGAGTGTTTACAAACAATGTTTCCCATTGTAAAGTAACAGTGAATTCAAAGAACCAATAGCTGAAAGTGTGTTAAGAACATTTCCTTTTGAAACTAAGATGGAACTCACAGTTCTACATGACAAGGGTCAAAAAAGAACATTTCCCGTGTGGAACAAACAGAGATAAATTTTGTGTCGGCTCAGTGTCCACCAAAATGTTTTCCTATCAAACCTAACACTGAATTCATAGAAGCATGTACAGTGAATTCAAAGAACCTTTAGCTCCATGTGTGTTAAGAACAATTCGCTTTGGAGACTAACAGGGAATACAAATTGTATAAGATATGTGTCGAAAAGGTACATTTCTCATTCGTAATTAACAGAGAATTTTCTTTTGTACAAGCTGAGTGTCCAGAATGGATGTTTTCCATTGTACCATAATAGAGAACTCACACAATTGTAAACTTATAGTGCCTTAAGAACGTTTCCTGTTACAAACTAACATTGAGATTAATTTTCCTTAGATCGGAGGTTCTAAAAAGAACCTTTCCCTTGTGGTACTAGCACACCGTTCACGATTCTCTAAGGTGAGTGTTTACAAACAACGTTTCCCATTGTAAAGTAACAGTGAATTCAAAGAACCAATAGCTGAAAGTGTAACAGAGAATTTTCTTTTGTACAAGGTGAGTGTCCAGAAAGAATGTTTTCCATTGTAACATAATAGAGAACTCACACAACTGTAAACTTATAGTGCGTTAAGAAGGTTTCCTGTTAAAAACTAACATTGAGGTTAACTTTCCTTAAGCGGAGTTTGTAAAAAGAACATTTTCCTTGTGGTACTAGTAGAGAGTTCACGGATTTCTAATGTGAGTGTTTACAAACAAAATTTTCCATTGTAAAATAACAGTGAATTCAAAGAACCGATAGCTGAAAGTGTGTAAAGAACATTTCTTTTTGAAAATTAAGATGGAACACACAGATCCAGAAGACGAGGGTCAAAAAAGAACATTTCCCTTGTAGAACAAATTCATTTTGTGTCGGCTCAGTGTCCCCAAATATGTTTCCCTATCAAACCTAACACTGAATTTATAGAAGCATGTACATTGAATTCAACGAACCATTAGCTCCATGTGTGTTAAGAACAATTCGCGTTGGCAACTAACAGGGAATTCAAATTGTATAACATATCTGTCTAAAAAATACATTTCTCATTCATAACTAAGAGAGAATTTTCTTTTGTATAAGCTGAGTGTCCAGAAAGAATGTTTTCCATTGTAACATAACAGAGAATTCACACAACTGTAAACTTATAGTGCATTAAGACGTTAACTGTTAAAAACTAACATTCTGGTTGACTTTCCTTAAGAGGAGTTTCTAAAAAGAACTTATCCCATGTGGTAGTAGCAGAGAGTTCATGGCTTTCTAAAGTGAGTGTTTACAAACAACATTTCAAATTGCAAAGAAACAGTGAATTCAAAGAGGCAATAGATGAAAGTGTGTTAAGAACATTTCCTTTTGAAAACTAAGGTGGAACTCACAGTTCTACAAGACGAGGGTCAAAAAAGAACATTTCCCATGTGGATCGAACAGAGATTCATTTTGTGTCAGCTGTGTCCACAGAAATGTTTCCCTATCAAACCTAACACTGAATTCATAGAAGCATGTACATTGAATTCATCGAACCATTAGCTCCATGTGTGTTAAGAGGAATTCGCGTTGGAAACTAACAGGGAATTCAAATTGTATAAGATATCTGTCTAAAAAGTACATTTCTCATTCATAACTAAGAGAGAATTTTCTTTTGTACAAGCTGAGTGTCCAGAAAGAATGTTTTCCTTTGTAACATCACTGAGAATTCACACAACTGTAATCGTATAGAGCGTTAAGACATTTCCTGGTAAAAACTAACATTCTGGTTGACTTTCCTTAAGGGGAGTTTCTAAAAAGAACATTTCCCTTGTGGTACTAGCAGACAGTTCACGGTTATCTAATGTGAGTGTTTACAAACAAAGTTTCCCATTGTAAAGTAACTGTGATTTCAAAGAACCAATAGCTGAAAGTGTGTTAAGAACATTTAATTTTGAAAACTAAGATGGAACTCACAGTTCTACAAGACGAGGGTCAAAAAAGAACATTTCCTGTGTGGAACGAACACAGATTCATTTTGTGTCGGCTGTGTCCACAAAAATGATTCCCTATCAAAACTAACACTGAATTCATAGAAGCATGTACAGTGAATTCAAAGAACCATTACCTCCATGTGTTTTAAGAACAATTCACGTTGGAAACTAACAGGGAATTCAAATTGTATAAGATATGTGTCAGGTAACCCAGGCCCAGAATGCCAAGCGCCACATGTTCTCTCTCATATGTGAATCCTCACTACAGATGACTGGGCTTCTGTGTGAGAATGATAATACTTAGTAGCAGAGGCAGGTAAGTTGAAAAGGACACATAAAGGGTAGAGAAAGGAAGGGAAGAGGATACTTAATAGGTTGATATTGTATATATGTAATTACAATGATTGTAATGGGAGGAAATATGATCAGAATGGAATTTCAAATTGGAAAGTGTGGGGGTGGGCATTGAGGGAATTACCATGGGATATATTTTATAATCATGGAAAATGTTAATAAAAATTAAAAACAAAAAAAAGAAATTTCCCATGTGGAACAAACAGAGATTCATTTTGTGTCGGCTGTGTCCACAAAAATGTTTCCCTATCAAAGCTAACACTGAATTCATAGAAGCATGTATAGTGAATTCAAAGGACCATTAGCTCCATGTGTGTTAAGAACAATTCGCGTTGGAAACTAACAGGGAATTCAAATTCTATATGATATGTGTCTAAAAAGTACATTTCTCATTCATAACTAACGGAGAATTTTGTTTTGTACAAGCTGAGTGTCCAGAAAGAATGTTTTCCATTGTAATATAACAAAGAATTCACACAACTCTAAACTTATAGGGGTTAAGAAGTTTCCTGTTAAAAACCAACATTCAGGTTGACTTTCCTCAAGCGGAGTTTCTCAAAAGAACATTCCCCTTGTGGTACTAGCAGACAGTTCACAGTTTTCTAAGGTGAGTGTTTACAAACAATGTTTCCCATTGTAAAGTAACAGTGAATTCAAAGAGGCAATAGCTGAAAGTGTGTTAAGAATATTTCCTTTTGAAAATTAAGATGGAACTCACGGTTCTACAAGACGAGGGTCAAAAAAGAACATTTCCCGAGAGGAACGAACAGAGATTCTTTTTCTGTGGGCTGTGTCAACAAATATATTTCCCTATCAAACGTACAACTGAATTTATGGAAGAATATTCAGTGAATTCAAAGAACCATTAGGTCCATGTGTGTTAAGAACAATTCGCGTTGGATCTAACAGGGAATTCAAATAGTATAAGGTATGTGTCTAAAAAGTACATTTCTCATTCATAACTAAGAGAGAATTTTCTTTTGTACAAGCTGAGTGTCCAGAAAGAATGTTTTCCATTGTAACATCATAGAGAACTCACACAAATGTAAACATATAGTTCATTAAGAACGTTTCCTGTTAAAAACTAACATTCTGGTTGACTTAACTTAAGTGGAGTTTCTAAAAACAACATTTCCCTTGTGGTAGTAGCAGACAGTTCACGGTTTTCTAATGTGAGTATTTCCAAACAAAGTTTCCCATTGTAAATTAACAGTGAATTCAAAGAACCAATAGCTGAAAGTGGGTTAAGAACATTTCCTTTTGAAAACTAAGAAGGAACTCACAGATCTACAAGACGAGGGTCACAAAAGAACATTTCCCGTGTAGAACTAATTCATTCTGTGTCGGCTGAGTGTCCACAAAAATGTTTCCCTGTCAAACCCAACACTGAATTCACAGAAGCATGTACATTGAATTCAAAGAACCATTAGCTCCATGTTTGTTAAGAACAATTCGTGTTGGAAACTAACAGGGAATTCAAATTGTATAAGATATCTGTCTAAAAAGTACATTTCTCATTCATAACTAACAGACAATTTTCTTTTGTACAAGCTGAGTGTCCAGAAAGAATGTTTTCCATTGTAACATAACAGAGAATTCACACAACTGTAAACGTATTCTACGTTAAGACATTTCCTGTTAAAAACTAACATTCTGGTTGACTTTCCTTAAGTGGAGTTTCTAAAAACACCATTTCCCTTGAGGTACTACCAGACAGTTCACGGTTTTCTAATGTGAGTGTTTAGAAACAAAGTTTCCCATTGTAAAGTAACAGTGAATTCAAGGAACCAATAGCTGAAAGTGTGTTAAGAACATTTCGTTTCGAAAACAAAGAAGGAATTCACAGATCTGCAAGACAAGGGTCAAAAAAGAACATTTCCCATGAAGAATGAAGTCATTCTGTGTCGGCTGAGTGTCCACAAAAATGTTTCCCTATGAAACCTGACACTGAATTCATAGAAGCATGTACAGTGAATTCAAGGAACCATTACCTCCATGTGTGTTAAGAACAATTCGCGTTGGAAACAAACAGGGAATTCAAATTGTATAAGATATGTGTCTAAAAAGGACATTTCTCATTCATAACTAACAGAGAATTTTCTTTTGTACAAGCTCAGTGTCCAGAAAGAATTTTTTCCATTGTAACATAACAGAGAATTCACACAATGTAAACGTATAGTGTGTCAAGACGTTTAGTTAAAAATTTACATTCTGCTTGAATTTCCTTAAGTGCAGTTTCTAAAAAGAAAATTTCCCTTGTGGTACTAGCAGACAGTTCACGGTTTTCCAATGTGAGTGTTTACACACAAAGTTTCCCATTGTAAAGTAACAGTGAATTCAAAGAACCAATAGCTGAAAGTGTGTTAAGAATATTTCCTTTTGAAAACTAAGATGGAACTCACAGTTCTACAAGATGAGGGTCAAAAAAGAGCATTTCCAGTGTAGAACGAATTCATTTTGTGTCGGCTGGGTGTCCACAAAAATGTTTCCCTATCAAACCTAACACTGAATTCAGAGAAGCATGTACATTGACTTCAACGAACCATTAGCTCCATGTGTGTTAAGAACAATTCGCGTTGGAAACTAACAGGGAATTCAAATTGTACAAGATATGTGTCTAAAAAGTACATTTCTCATTCATAACTAACAGAAAATTTTGTTTTGTACCAGCTGAGTGTCCAGAAAAAATGTTTTCCATTGTAACACAACAGAGAATTCACACAAATGTAAACTAATAGTGCATAAAGAACGCTTCTGTAACCAACTAACATTGAGCAGAGTTTCTAAAAAGAACATTTCCCTTGTGGTACTAGCAGACAGTTCAGGGTTCCTTATGGTGAGTGTTAGCAAACAACGTTTCCTATTGTAAAGTAACAACGAATTCAAAGAACCAATAGCTGAAAGTGTGTTAAGAACATTTCCCTTGGAAAACTAAGATGGAACTCACAGTTCTACTAGATGAGGGTCAAAAAAAAACATTTCCCAAGTGGAACGAACAGAGATTCATAGAAGCATGTACAGTGAACTCAAAGAACCGTTAGATCCATGTGTGTTAAGAACAATTCGCATTGGAAAATAACAGGGAATTCAAATTGTATAATATATGTGTCTATCCTGAGACTACAGAATTAATTCCAGGTCAGCCTGGGCCAGAGTGAGACCCTACCTCGAAAAAAAACCAAAAAAAAAAATATATATGTATATATATGTGTCTAAAAAGAACATGTCTCATTCATAACTAACAGAGAATTTTCTTTCTATAAGATGAGTGTCCACAAAAATGTTTCCCTTATCAAACCTAACACTGAATTCATAGAAGCATGTACAATGAATTGAAAGAACCATTAGCTCCATGTGTGTTAAGAGCAATTCGTGTTGGAAACTAACAGGGTATTCAAATTGTATAAGATATGTGTCTAAAAAGTACATTTCTCATTCATAACTAAGAGAGAATTTTCTTTTCTATAAGCTGAGTGTCCAGAAAGAATGTTTTCGATTGTAACATAATAGACAATTCACACAACTGTAAACTTATAGGGCGTTAAGAACGTTTCCTGTTAAAAACTAACATTCAGGTTGACTTTCCTTAAGCGGAGTTTCTAAAAAGTACATATCCCATGTGGTACTAGGAGAGAGTTCATGGCTTGCTAAGTTGAGTGTTTACAAACAACGTTTCCCATTGTAAAGTAACTATGAATTCAAAGAACCAATAGCTGAAAGTGTGTTACGAACATTTCCTTTTGAAAACTAAGATGGAACTCACAGATCTATAAGACGAGGGTCAAAAAAGAACATTTCCCATGTAGAATGAATTCATTTTGTGTTGGCTGTGTCCACAAAAATGTTTCCGTATCAAAGCTAACACTGAATTCATAGAAGCATGTACAGTGAATTCAAAGAACCATTAGCTCCATGTGTGTTAAGAACAATTCACTTTGGAAACTAACAGGGAATGCAAATTGTATAAGATATTTGTCTAAAAGGTACATTTCTCATTCATAACTAACAGATAATTTTTCTTTTGTACACGCTGACTGTCCAGAGAGAATGTTTTCCATTGTAACATAATAGAGAATTCACACAACTGTAAACTTATAGTGCATTAAGAATGTTTCCTGTTATAACTACCATTGAGGTTAACTTTCCTTTAGCGGAGTTTCTATAAAGAACATATCCCATGTGGTACTTGCAGAAAGTTCACGGCCTCCTAAATTGAGTGTTTACAAACAATGTTTCCCATTGTAAAGTAACAGTGAATTCAAAGAACCAATAGCTGAAAGTGTGTTAAGAATATTCTTTTTGAAAACTAAGATGGAACTCACAGTTCTACAAGATGAGAGTCAACAAAGAACACTTCCCATGCGGAACGAACAGAGATTCATTTTGTGTCGGCTGTGTCCACAAAAATGTTTCCCTATCAAACCTAACACTGAATTCATAGACACGTGTAAAGTGAATTCAAAGACCCATTAGCTCCATGTGTGTTAGGAACAATTCACGTTGGAAACTAACAAGGAATTCAAATTGTATAAGATATGTGTCTAAAAAGTACATTTCTCATTCATAACAAACAGAGAATATTCGTTTGTACAAGCTGAGTTTCCAGAAAGAATGTTTTCCATTGTAACATAATAGAGAATTCACACAAATGTAAACATATAGTGCGCTAAGAAGGTTTCCTGTTAAAAATTAACATTCAGGTTGACTTACCTTAAGCGCAGTTTCTGAAAAGAACATATCCCATGTGGTACTAGCAGAGAGTTCACGGCTTTCAAAGGTGAGTGTTTACAAACAACGTTCCCATTGTAAAGTATCAGTGAATTCAAAGAACCAATAGCTCAAAGTGTGTTAAGAACATTTCCTTTGACAACTAACATGGACTCACAGTTCTACAAGGAGAGGGTCAAAAAAGAACATTTCCTGTGTAGAATGAATTCCTTTTGTGTCGGCTCAGTGTCCACAAAAATGTTTCCCTATCAAATCTAACACTGAATTCATAGAAGCATGTACAGTGAATTCAAAGGACCATCAGATGCATGTGTGTTAAGAACAATTCACTCTGTAAACTAACAGGGAAGTCAAATTGTATGAGATATTTTGCTAAAAAGTACATTTCTCATTCATAACTAACAGAGAATTTTCATTCCTACAAGCTGCGTGTCCATAAAGAATGTTTTCCATTGTAACATAATAGAGAATTCACACAACTGTAAACTTACAGTGCGTTAAGAATGTTTCGTGTTAAAAACTCACATTCAGGTTACCTTTCCTTAAGCAGAGTTTCTAAAAAGAACATATCCCATGTGGTACTAGCAGAGAGTTCACGGCTTTCTAAGGTGAGTGTTTACAAGCAACGTTTCCCATTGTAAAGAAACAGTGAATTCAAAGAACCAATACCTGAAAGTGTGTTAAGAACAGTTCCTTTTGAAAACTAAGATGGAACTCACAGTTCTACAAGACGAGGGTCAAAAAAGAACATTTCCCGTGTAGAACGAATTCATTTTGTGTCGGCTGAGTGTCCACAAAAATGTTTCCCTATCAAACCTAACACTGAATTAACAGAATCCTGTACAGTGAATTCAAAGAACCATTAGCTCTATGTGTGTTAAGAACTATTCGCATTGGAAACTAACAGGGAATTCAAATTGTATAAGATATGTGTCTAAAAAGTACATTTCTCATTCATAACTAATAGAGAATTTTCTTTTGTACATGCTGAGTGACCAGAAAAATGTTTTCCATTGTTACATAACAGAGAATTTCCACAACTCTAAAGTTATAGTGCGTTAAGAACTTTTCCTTTTACAAACTAACATTGAGATTAAAGTTCCTTCAGCGGACTTTCTAAAAAGAACATTTCGCTTGTGGTACTAGCAGACACTTCACGGTTTTCTAAGGTGAGTGTTTAGAAGCAACGTTTCCCATTGTAAAGTAACAGTGAATTCAAAGAACCAATAGTTGAAAGTGTGTTAAGAACATTTCCTTTTGAAAAGTGAGATGGAATGCACAGATCCCCAAGATGAGGGTCAGAAAGGAACATTGCACGTGGTGAAAACACAGATTCATTTTGTGTCGGCTGTGTACACAAAAATGTTTCCCTATCAAACCTAACAGTGAATTCATAGAAGCATTAACTGAATGTGTTAAGAACATTTCACTATGAGAGCTAAAATGGAAAACAATGTTCTACAAGGTGAGGTTCTCAAAAGAATATTTTCTAGGTGGACCAAACAGAGAACTCACTTTTCTTTCAGCTGAGTGTCCCCATAGAAAGTTTCCCTTTGTAGATCCATTAGCTGCATGGGTATTAAGAAGATATAAGGTGAGTATCCTCAAAAAGGCCTCCCTTTGTCCCTTAAGAGTGAATGCAAAGAAGCATTAGCTGAATGTGTGTTCAGAACAGCTCCAATGGAAAACTAACATGGAATTCAAAGAGATCTATAAGATGAGATTCTAAAGAGAAGATATCCAGTGAGGAACTCACAGAAAACTCAATTTGTATAAGCTGAGTGTCCACATGGAAACGTTCCCTTTATAATATATAGTGAATTCAAAGAACCATTAGCTCCATGTGCATAAAGAACAATTCGCTTTGGAAACCAACAGGGAATTCAAATTGTATAAGATATGTGTCTAAAAAGTACATTTCTCATTCATAACTAACAGAGAATTTTCTTTTGTACACGGTGAGTGTCGAGAAAGAATGTTTTCCATTGTAACATAATAGAGAATTCACACAACTGTAAACTTATAGTGTGTTGAGAACGTTTCCTGTTAAAAACTAACATTCAGGTTAACTTTCCTTAAGCGGAGTTTCTAAAAGAACATATCCCATGTAGTACTAGCAGAGAGTTCATGGCTTTCTAAGGTAAGTGTTTACAAACAACGTTTCCCATTGTAAAGTAACAATGAATTCAAAGAACAAAAACAGAAAGTGTGTTAAGAACACTTCCTTTTGAAAACTAAGACGAAACTCACAATTCTACAAGATGAGTGTCAAAAAAGAACATTTCCTGTGAGGAACGAACAGAGATTCATTTTCTGTCGGCTCTGTCCACAAAAATGTTTCCCTATCAAACCTAACACTGAATTCATAGAAGCATGTACAGTGAATTCAAAGAACCATTAGCTCCATGTGTGTTAAGAACAATTGGCGTTGGAAACTAACAGGGAATTCAAATTCTATAAGATATGAGTCTAAAAAGTACATTTCTCATTCATAACTAACACAGAATTTTCTTTTGTACAAGCTGAGTGTCCAGAAAGAATGTTTTCCTTTGTAACATAATAGAGAATTCACACAACTGTAAACTTACAGTGTGTTCAGAACGTTTCGTGTCACAAATTAACATTCACGTTAACTTTCCTTTAGCGGAGTTTCTAAACAGAACATATCCCAAATGTACTAGCAGAGAGTTCACGGCTTTCTAAGGTGGGTGTTTACAAACAACGTATCCCATTGTAAAGTAACAGTGAATACAAAGAACCAATAGCTGAAAGTGTGTTAAGAACACTTCCTTTTGAAAACTAAGATGGAACTCACAGTTCTACAAGACGACGGTCAAAAAAGGACATTTCCCATGTGGAATGAACAGAGATTCTTTTCCTGTCAACTCTGTCCAGAAAAATGTTTCCGTATCAATCTTAACAATGAATTCATAGAAGCATGTACAGTGAATTCAAAGAAGCATTAGCTCCATGTGTGTTAACAATAATTCGCGTTGGATAATAACAGGGAATTCAAATTGTATAAGATATGTGTGTAAAAAGTACATTTCTCATTCATAACTAACAGGGAATTTTCTTTTGTACAAGGTGAGTGTCCAGAAAGAATGTTTTCCATTGTAATATAACAGAGAATTCACACAATTGTAAACTCATAGTGCATTAAGAACCTTTCCTGTTACAAACTAACATTGAGGAAACGTTCCTAAAGCGGAGTTTCTAAAAAGAACATTTCCTTTGTGGTACTAGTGGTACTAGCAGACAGGTCACGGTTTTCTAATGTGAGTGTTTACAAACAAAGTTTCCCATTGTGAAATAACAGTGATTTCAAAGAACCAATAGCTGAAAGTGTGTTAAGAATACTTTCTTTTGAAAACTAAGATGGGACTCACAGTTCTTCATGACGAGGGTCAAAAAAGAACATTTCCCATGGAGAACGAATTCATGTTGTGTCGGATGAGTGTCCACAAAAATGTTTCCCTATCAAACCTAACACTGAATTAACAGAAGCATATACTGTGAATTCAAAGAACCATTACCTCTATGTGTGTTAAGAACTATTTGCGTTGGAAACTAACAGTGAATTCAAATTGTATAAGATATGTGTCTAAAAAGTACATTTCTCATTCATAACTAATAGAGAATATTTTTTGTATAAGCTGAGTGTCCAGAAAGAATGTTTTCCTTTGTAACATAAAAGAGAATTCCCACAACTCTAAACTGATAGTGCGTTAAGAACTTACCCTTTTACAAACTAACATTGAGATTAAAGTTCCTTAAGCGGAGTTTCTAAAAAGAACATTTCGTTGTGGTACTAGCAGACACTTCACGGTTTTCTAAGGTGAGTGTTTAGAAATAACATTTCCCATTGAAAAGTAACAGTGAATTTAAAGAACCAATAGCTGAAAATGTGTTAAGAATATTTCCTTTTGAAAAGTAAGTTGGAACGCACAGATCCACAAGATGAGGGTCAAAAAAGAACATTGCACGTGTTGAACGAACACAGATTCATTTTGTGTCGGCTGTGTACACAAAAATGTTTCCCTATCAAACCTAACAGTGAATTCATAGAAGCATTAACTGAATGTGTTAAGAACATTTCGCTATGAGATCTAAAATGGAAAACAATGTTCTACAAGGTGAGGGTCTCAAAAGAACATTTTCTGAGTGGACCTAACAGAGAACTCACTCTTCTTTCAGCTGAGTGTCCCCATAGAAAGTTTCCCTTTGTAGATCCATTAGCTGCATGGGTGTTAAGAAGATATAAGGTGAGTAGCCTCAAAAAGGCCTCCCTTTGTCC
This sequence comes from Jaculus jaculus, assembly GCF_020740685.1. Taxonomy (NCBI): domain Eukaryota; kingdom Metazoa; phylum Chordata; class Mammalia; order Rodentia; family Dipodidae; genus Jaculus; species Jaculus jaculus. The sequence continues at coordinate 17,901 of NW_025423434.1, forward strand.
CTTAAGAGTGAATGCAAAGAAGCATTAGCTGAATGTGTGTTCAGAACAGCTCCAATGGAAAACTAACATGGAATTCAAAGAGATCTATAAGATGAGATTCTAAAGAGAAGATATCCAGTGAGGAACTCACAGAAAACTCAATTTGTATAAGCTGAGTGTCCACATGGAAACGATCCCTTGATAATTCATAGTGAATTTAAAGAAAAAATTAGCTCCGTGTGGATTAAAAACAATTCGCGTTGGAAACTAACAGGGAATTCAAATTGTATAAGATATGTGTCTAAAAAGTACATTTCTCATTCATAATTAACAGTGAATTTTCTTTTCTACAAGCTGAGTGTCCAGAATGAATGTTTTCCATTGTAACATAATAGAGAATTCACACAACTGTAAACTTATAGTGTGTTAAGAACGTTTCCTGTTAGAAACTAACATTCAGGTTAACTTTCCTTAAGCCGAGTTTCTAAAAGAATATATCCCATGTGGTACTAGCAGAGAGTTCACGGATTTCTAAGGTGAGGGTTTACAAACAACGTTTCCCATTGTAAAGTAACGGTGAATTCAAAGAACCAATAGCTGAAAGTGTGTTAAGAACACTTGCTTTACAAAACTAAGATGGAACTCACAGTTCTACAAGACGAGGATCAAAAAAGGACATTTCCCATGTGGAATGAACAGAGATTCATTTTTTGTTGGCTCTGTTCACAAAAATGATTCCTTATCAAACCTACAACTGAATTCATAAAAGCATGTACAGTGAATTCAAAGAACCATTAGGTGCATGTGTGTTAAGAACAATTCGTGTTGGAAACTAACAGGGAATTCAAATTGTATTAGATATGTGTCGAAAAAGTACATTTCTCATTCATAAGTTACAGAGAATTTTCTTTGGACAAGCAGAGTGTCCAGAAAGAATTTATTCCATTGTAACATAATAGAGAATTCACACTACTGTAAACTTATAGTGCGTTCAGAGCGTTTCCTGTTAAAAACTCACATTTAGGTAAACTTTCCTTAAGCGGAGTTTGTAAGAGAACATATCCCATGTGGTACTAGCAGAGAGTTCACGGCTTTCTAAGGTGAGTGTTTACAAACAACGTTTCCCATTGTAAAGAAACAGTGAATTCAAAGAATCAATACCTGAAAGTGTGTTAAGAACACTTCCTTTTGAAAACGAAAATGGAACTCACAGTTCTACAAGACGAGGGTCAAAAAGAACATTTCCCATGTAGAACGTATTCATTTTGTGTCGGCTGAGTGTCCACAAAAATGTTTCCCTATGAAACCTAACACTGAATTGACAGAAGCATGTACAGTGAATTCAAAGAACCATTAGCTGTATGTGTGTTAAGAACTATTCGCGTTGGAAACTAACAGGGAATTCAAATTGTATAAGATATGTGTCTAAAAAGTACACTTCTCATTCATAACTAACAGAGAATTTTCTTTTGTACAAGCTGAGTGTACGGAAAGAATGTTTTCCATTGTAACATAACAGGGAATTCACATAACTGTAAACTTATACTGTGTTAAGAACGTTTCCTGTTCCAAACTAACATTCAGGTAAACTTTCCTTAAGCAGAGTTTCAGAAAAGAACATTTCCCTTGTGGTACTAACAGACAGTTCACGGCTTTCTAAGGACAGTGTTTACAAAGAACGTTTCCCATTGTAAAGTTACAGTGAATTCAAAGAACCAATAGCTAAAAGTGTGTTAAGAACATTTCCTTTTGAAAACTAAGATGGAACTCACAGATCTACAAGACGAGGGTCAAAAAAGAACATTTCCCGTGTAGAACGAATTCATTTTGTTTCGGTTGTGTGTCCACAAAAATGTTTCCCTATCAAACCTAACACTGAATTCATAGACACGTGTAAAGTGAATTCAAAGACCCATTAGCTCCATGTGTGTTAGGAACAATTCACGTTGGAAACTAACAAGGAATTCAAATTGTATAAGATATGTGTCTAAAAAGTACATTTCTCATTCATAACAAACAGAGAATATTCGTTTGTACAAGCTGAGTTTCCAGAAAGAATGTTTTCCATTGTAACATAATAGAGAATTCACACAAATGTAAACATATAGTGCGCTAAGAAGGTTTCCTGTTAAAAATTAACATTCAGGTTGACTTACCTTAAGCGCAGTTTCTGAAAAGAACATATCCCATGTGGTACTAGCAGAGAGTTCACGGCTTTCAAAGGTGAGTGTTTACAAACAACGTTCCCATTGTAAAGTATCAGTGAATTCAAAGAACCAATAGCTCAAAGTGTGTTAAGAACATTTCCTTTGACAACTAACATGGACTCACAGTTCTACAAGGAGAGGGTCAAAAAAGAACATTTCCTGTGTAGAATGAATTCCTTTTGTGTCGGCTCAGTGTCCACAAAAATGTTTCCCTATCAAATCTAACACTGAATTCATAGAAGCATGTACAGTGAATTCAAAGGACCATCAGATGCATGTGTGTTAAGAACAATTCACTCTGTAAACTAACAGGGAAGTCAAATTGTATGAGATATTTTGCTAAAAAGTACATTTCTCATTCATAACTAACAGAGAATTTTCATTCCTACAAGCTGCGTGTCCATAAAGAATGTTTTCCATTGTAACATAATAGAGAATTCACACAACTGTAAACTTACAGTGCGTTAAGAATGTTTCGTGTTAAAAACTCACATTCAGGTTACCTTTCCTTAAGCAGAGTTTCTAAAAAGAACATTTCCCATGTGGTACTAGCAGAGAGTTCACGGCTTTCTAAGGTGAGTGTTTACAAGCAACGTTTCCCATTGTAAAGTAACACAGAACTCAAAGAACCAATACCTGAAAGTGTGTTAAGAACACTTCCTTTTGAAAACTAAGATGGAACTCACAGATCTACAAGACGAGGGTCAAAAAAGAACATTTCCCGTGTAGAACGAATTCATTTTGTGTCGGCTGAGTGTCCACAAAAATGTTTCCCTATCAAACCTAACACTGAATTAACAGAATCCTGTACAGTGAATTCAAAGAACCATTAGCTCTATGTGTGTTAAGAACTATTCGCATTGGAAACTAACAGGGAATTCAAATTGTATAAGATATGTGTCTAAAAAGTACATTTCTCATTCATAACTAATAGAGAATTTTCTTTTGTACATGCTGAGTGACCAGAAAAATGTTTTCCATTGTTACATAACAGAGAATTTCCACAACTCTAAAGTTATAGTGCGTTAAGAACTTTTCCTTTTACAAACTAACATTGAGATTAAAGTTCCTTCAGCGGACTTTCTAAAAAGAACATTTCGCTTGTGGTACTAGCAGACACTTCACGGTTTTCTAAGGTGAGTGTTTAGAAACAACGTTTCCCATTGTAAAGTAACAGTGAATTCAAAGAACCAATAGTTGAAAGTGTGTTAAGAACATTTCCTTTTGAAAAGTGAGATGGAATGCACAGATCCCCAAGATGAGGGTCAGAAAGGAACATTGCACGTGGTGAAAACACAGATTCATTTTGTGTCGGCTGTGTACACAAAAATGTTTCCCTATCAAACCTAACAGTGAATTCATAGAAGCATTAACTGAATGTGTTAAGAACATTTCACTATGAGAGCTAAAATGGAAAACAATGTTCTACAAGGTGAGGTTCTCAAAAGAATATTTTCTAGGTGGACCAAACAGAGAACTCACTTTTCTTTCAGCTGAGTGTCCCCATAGAAAGTTTCCCTTTGTAGATCCATTAGCTGCATGGGTATTAAGAAGATATAAGGTGAGTATCCTCAAAAAGGCCTCCCTTTGTCCCTTAAGAGTGAATGCAAAGAAGCATTAGCTGAATGTGTGTTCAGAACAGCTCCAATGGAAAACTAACATGGAATTCAAAGAGATCTATAAGATGAGATTCTAAAGAGAAGATATCCAGTGAGGAACTCACAGAAAACTCAATTTGTATAAGCTGAGTGTCCACATGGAAACGTTCCCTTTATAATATATAGTGAATTCAAAGAACCATTAGCTCCATGTGCATAAAGAACAATTCGCTTTGGAAACCAACAGGGAATTCAAATTGTATAAGATATGTGTCTAAAAAGTACATTTCTCATTCATAACTAACAGAGAATTTTCTTTTGTACACGGTGAGTGTCGAGAAAGAATGTTTTCCATTGTAACATAATAGAGAATTCACACAACTGTAAACTTATAGTGTGTTGAGAACGTTTCCTGTTAAAAACTAACATTCAGGTTAACTTTCCTTAAGCGGAGTTTCTAAAAGAACATATCCCATGTAGTACTAGCAGAGAGTTCATGGCTTTCTAAGGTAAGTGTTTACAAACAACGTTTCCCATTGTAAAGTAACAATGAATTCAAAGAACAAAAACAGAAAGTGTGTTAAGAACACTTCCTTTTGAAAACTAAGACGAAACTCACAATTCTACAAGATGAGTGTCAAAAAAGAACATTTCCTGTGAGGAACGAACAGAGATTCATTTTCTGTCGGCTCTGTCCACAAAAATGTTTCCCTATCAAACCTAACACTGAATTCATAGAAGCATGTACAGTGAATTCAAAGAACCATTAGCTCCATGTGTGTTAAGAACAATTGGCGTTGGAAACTAACAGGGAATTCAAATTCTATAAGATATGAGTCTAAAAAGTACATTTCTCATTCATAACTAACACAGAATTTTCTTTTGTACAAGCTGAGTGTCCAGAAAGAATGTTTTCCTTTGTAACATAATAGAGAATTCACACAACTGTAAACTTACAGTGTGTTCAGAACGTTTCGTGTCACAAATTAACATTCACGTTAACTTTCCTTTAGCGGAGTTTCTAAACAGAACATATCCCAAATGTACTAGCAGAGAGTTCACGGCTTTCTAAGGTGGGTGTTTACAAACAACGTATCCCATTGTAAAGTAACAGTGAATACAAAGAACCAATAGCTGAAAGTGTGTTAAGAACACTTCCTTTTGAAAACTAAGATGGAACTCACAGTTCTACAAGACGACGGTCAAAAAAGGACATTTCCCATGTGGAATGAACAGAGATTCTTTTCCTGTCGACTCTGTCCAGAAAAATGTTTCCGTATCAATCTTAACAATGAATTCATAGAAGCATGTACAGTGAATTCAAAGAAGCATTAGCTCCATGTGTGTTAACAATAATTCGCGTTGGATAATAACAGGGAATTCAAATTGTATAAGATATGTGTGTAAAAAGTACATTTCTCATTCATAACTAACAGGGAATTTTCTTTTGTACAAGGTGAGTGTCCAGAAAGAATGTTTTCCATTGTAATATAACAGAGAATTCACACAATTGTAAACTCATAGTGCATTAAGAACCTTTCCTGTTACAAACTAACATTGAGGAAACGTTCCTAAAGCGGAGTTTCTAAAAAGAACATTTCCTTTGTGGTACTAGTGGTACTAGCAGACAGGTCACGGTTTTCTAATGTGAGTGTTTACAAACAAAGTTTCCCATTGTGAAATAACAGTGATTTCAAAGAACCAATAGCTGAAAGTGTGTTAAGAATACTTTCTTTTGAAAACTAAGATGGGACTCACAGTTCTTCATGACGAGGGTCAAAAAAGAACATTTCCCATGGAGAACGAATTCATGTTGTGTCGGATGAGTGTCCACAAAAATGTTTCCCTATCAAACCTAACACTGAATTAACAGAAGCATATACTGTGAATTCAAAGAACCATTACCTCTATGTGTGTTAAGAACTATTTGCGTTGGAAACTAACAGTGAATTCAAATTGTATAAGATATGTGTCTAAAAAGTACATTTCTCATTCATAACTAATAGAGAATATTTTTTGTATAAGCTGAGTGTCCAGAAAGAATGTTTTCCTTTGTAACATAAAAGAGAATTCCCACAACTCTAAACTGATAGTGCGTTAAGAACTTACCCTTTTACAAACTAACATTGAGATTAAAGTTCCTTAAGCGGAGTTTCTAAAAAGAACATTTCGTTGTGGTACTAGCAGACACTTCACGGTTTTCTAAGGTGAGTGTTTAGAAATAACATTTCCCATTGAAAAGTAACAGTGAATTTAAAGAACCAATAGCTGAAAATGTGTTAAGAATATTTCCTTTTGAAAAGTAAGTTGGAACTCACAGTTCTACAAGATGAGGGTCAAAAAAGAACATTTCCCTTGTCGACCGAACAGAAATTCATTTTGTGTCGGCTGTGTCCACAAAAATGTTTCACTACCTATCCTAACAGTGAATTCATAGAAGCATTAACTGAATGTGTTAAGAACATTTCGCTATGAGATCTAAAATGGAAAACAATGTTCTACAAGGTGAGGGTCTCAAAAGAACATTTTCTGAGTGGACCAAACAGAGAACTCATTTTTCTTTCAGCTGAGTGTCCCCATAGAAAGTTTCCCTTTGTAGATCCATTAGCTGCATGGGTGTTAAGAAGATATAAGGTGAGTAGCCTCAAAAAGGCCTCCCTTTGTCCCTTAAGAGTGAATGCAAAGAAGCATTAGCTGAATGTGTGTTCAGAACAGCTCCAATGGAAAACTAACATGGAATTCAAAGAGATCTATAAGATGAGATTCTAAAGAGAAGATATCCAGTGAGGAACTCACAGAAAACTCAATTTGTATAAGCTGAGTGTCCACATGGAAACGATCCCTTGATAATTCATAGTGAATTTAAAGAAAAAATTAGCTCCGTGTGGATTAAAAACAATTCGCGTTGGAAACTAACAGGGAATTCAAATTGTATAAGATATGTGTCTAAAAAGTACATTTCTCATTCATAATTAACAGTGAATTTTCTTTTCTACAAGCTGAGTGTCCAGAATGAATGTTTTCCATTGTAACATAATAGAGAATTCACACAACTGTAAACTTATAGTGTGTTAAGAACGTTTCCTGTTAGAAACTAACATTCAGGTTAACTTTCCTTAAGCCGAGTTTCTAAAAGAATATATCCCATGTGGTACTAGCAGAGAGTTCACGGATTTCTAAGGTGAGGGTTTACAAACAACGTTTCCCATTGTAAAGTAACGGTGAATTCAAAGAACCAATAGCTGAAAGTGTGTTAAGAACACTTGCTTTACAAAACTAAGATGGAACTCACAGTTCTACAAGACGAGGATCAAAAAAGGACATTTCCCATGTGGAATGAACAGAGATTCATTTTTTGTTGGCTCTGTTCACAAAAATGATTCCTTATCAAACCTACAACTGAATTCATAAAAGCATGTACAGTGAATTCAAAGAACCATTAGGTGCATGTGTGTTAAGAACAATTCGTGTTGGAAACTAACAGGGAATTCAAATTGTATTAGATATGTGTCGAAAAAGTACATTTCTCATTCATAAGTTACAGAGAATTTTCTTTGGACAAGCAGAGTGTCCAGAAAGAATTTATTCCATTGTAACATAATAGAGAATTCACACTACTGTAAACTTATAGTGCGTTCAGAGCGTTTCCTGTTAAAAACTCACATTTAGGTAAACTTTCCTTAAGCGGAGTTTGTAAGAGAACATATCCCATGTGGTACTAGCAGAGAGTTCACGGCTTTCTAAGGTGAGTGTTTACAAACAACGTTTCCCATTGTAAAGAAACAGTGAATTCAAAGAATCAATACCTGAAAGTGTGTTAAGAACACTTCCTTTTGAAAACGAAAATGGAACTCACAGTTCTACAAGACGAGGGTCAAAAAGAACATTTCCCATGTAGAACGTATTCATTTTGTGTCGGCTGAGTGTCCACAAAAATGTTTCCCTATGAAACCTAACACTGAATTGACAGAAGCATGTACAGTGAATTCAAAGAACCATTAGCTCCATGTGTGTTAAGAAAAATTCGTGCTGAAAACTAACAGGGAATACAAATTGTATAAGATATGTGTCTAAAAAGTACATTTCTATTCCTAACTAACAGAGGATTTTCTCTTGTACAAGGTCAGTGTACGGAAAGAATGTTTTTCTATTGCAAAATAACAGAGAATTCACGCAACTGTAAACTTATAATGCATTAAGAACGTTTCCTG
>NW_025423435.1:0-24968 GCF_020740685.1 Jaculus jaculus
ATAGTTTTAACATCTGTTAATGCTACCTCTTGAGTACTTCTGCTTTTGAGAAGTGGAATGGTGACAGGCCTTGTTTCATCAATAGTGGTAATGTTATGTTCAGGGGTATAATTTCATTGTCTGATTTATAAATATTAGTAAATAATATATATAAATAATTTTATGTATAAAAATACTCTGAGTGGGCCTGAAGTTCATTCTACATCAAAACCAGACACTACTTCAGACATCCCTTAGATCAGATAAGGCATGATGTTTTCTGTCAATGATATTATAGCTAAGGGTGGGTTGGGTAAAATTAGTCATGTTCATTTTTGTGTATGAGTTAGTGAGGACAGAGTAAATGACCCACTCAACAAAAGAACTGGGAGTAGGGTGCTTTCTAGTGATACTTCACATGAGATTGAGAAGGCTGCAGCTGAAGTGCCCACGAAGAAAATGCAGAACAAGATAACTAGTATAAAAGAGTTAGAGAGAAGAGAGACTGAAAGAGAGGGCGAGAAGCTGTAGAAGATTAAGGTCAGTCTTCATTATACCCTCTCCAGTGTCTTGTGGCTCAGGTGTTGTCTCTAAGGTGAAGGTTCAACCATTTGGTCTGCCTTTTAGGATGTAGAATTTTATGGTACCACTGCCATTTGGGTCTAGATTTGTGTCTCCCACCCTCTGCCTTGCAGTCCCCTCTCTCCCCACCCACCCTATTGTCTAGTCCTCGAGATGTTTGATGTATATGTCAGCATCTTGGGTAGATTCAGGTTAGGTGCTGTAGATGAGTGCGACTATGTGGCGATTTTCTTTCTGCGATTTGGTAAGTTCACTGAGAATGATCTGTTCCAGGTTCAACCATTTTTCCTCAAATTTCATTGTGTCATTCTTTCTTACTGCTGTGTAGAATTCCATTGTGTAGACATACTACATCCTAGTTATCCATTCTTCTAGTGATGGACACTGGGATGATTCCAGCTCTTAACTGTTATGAATTGAGCTGCAAAAATATGGTCGAGCAAATCTCTCCGGACTATGGTTTAAAGGTTTTAGTGTACATGCCTAGTAAGGAAATAACTGGGTCTGTTGGTAATTCTATAGTCAGCTTTTTCAGGAGTCTCCATATTGCTTTCCAAAGAGGTTGAACCATCTTACATTCCCACCAACACTGGATGAGGGTTCCTAATTCTCCACATCCTCGCCAGGATTTATTTTCATTTGATTTTTTGGATGTTTGCTATCCTTACTGGGGTAAGGTGAAATCTCATAGTTGTTTTCATTTGCATTTCCCTGATGATTAGGGATGTTGAACATTTTCTTAAATGTGTGTTTGCCATTTGTATTTCTTCCTCTGTGAATTGCCTGTCCTGCTCCTTGCCCCATTTGGGGAGTGGGCTGTGTGACTTTTTATTTGTTAGGTTTTTTAGTTCTTTGTACATTCTAGAGACTTGGCCTGTGCCAGCCGGATAATCAGCAAAAATTTTCTCCCATTCTGTGAGTAATCTATTGGCTTTGCTTACCATATGATTGCCTGTAAATAACTTCTTCGGCTTCATGTGAATCCCATTGGTTGAGTGACTGTTTAAGATTGTGAGCTACTAGGGTTTTGTTCAGGAAGTCTTTTTCCATTACTATATCATGGAAAGGTCTTCCTATATTTTCTTCCAGTAGTAGAAGAGTTTCTGGTCTTATATTATGGTCTTTGATCCATTTGGACTTGAGTGTACTACATGACGAGATGTGTGGATCAAGTTTCAATTTCCTGCATATGGTTATCCAGTTTGTCCAGCACCATTTTTTAAAGATACTATCTTTTTTCCAGCCTATATTGTTAGGACCTTTATCAAATATCATGTTGCTTGACCCAAAGTCCAGGTCTTCAAGTCTATTCCATTGGTCTATACTCCTGTTTTTATGCCTATACCATGCTCCTTTTTATTACTGTGGCTCTGTAATATAGCTTTAGATCAGGTATGGTGATGCCTCCAGAGATATTTCTTTTGCTGAGGATATGTTTGGATATCTGAGGCCTTCTGCCTTTCCATATGAAATTTGACAGCATTTTCTCTGTCTCTGTGAAGAGCAATGTTGGGATTTTAACTGGAATTGCATTAAATCTGTAAATTCCCTTTGTTAGGATTGTCATCTTCACAATGTTAATTCTTCCTACCCAGGCCAAGAGAGGTCATTCCATTTTCTTAAGTCCTCCTCAATTTATTTTTTGGGTATCTTTATGTTTTCATTGTGTAGACCTTTCATTTCCTTGGTTAACGTTATTCCAAGGTATTTTGTTGTTGTTGTTGATATTTAAAATGAGACTATGTCCCTTATTTCTTTATCTGTATCTTTATTATTTGTATATAGAAAAGCTACTGATTTTTTAAATTTTGGTTTATTCTTATTTATTTGTTTATTTATTAGAGATTGACAGACAGAGAAAGAAAGAGTTAGAGAGAGAGAAATAATGGACACACCAGGGCTTCTAGCCACTGCAAACAAACTCCAGATGCGTGCGCCCCCTTGTGCTTCTTTCTAACGTGGGTCATGAAGAATGGAGCCTTGAACCGGGGGCCTTAGGCTTCACAAGCAAGTGCTTATCCGCTAAGCCATCTCTCCATCCCAAGGCTACTGATTTTTCTGCATTGATTTTGTATCCTGCTACTTTGCTATAGGAGTTATTCATCTTCAGTAGTTTTGGAGTGGAGTCTCTTGGGTCTCTTACATATATAATCTTGTCATCAGTGAATAGACCTAACATAATTTCTTCCTCTCCAAATTGAATCCCTTTTATTTCTTTCTCCTGTTTTATTGCTTAAGCTAGGACTTCCAGAACTATATTGAAGAGCAGAGGTGAGAGTGGACAATCCTGTCTAGTTCCTGATCTCAATGGGAAATCCTCCAGTCTGGCTACATTAAGTATCATTTGGGCCTTAGGAGCTTTGTATATTGCCTTTATTATGTTGAGATATGAGCCAACCATGCCAATTCTTTCCAATATTTTGATCATGAAGTGATGTTCTATTTTGTCAAAGGCCTTTTCTACATCTATGAAAATGATAATGTGGTTTTTGTATGTAACCTTGTTTATGTGGTATATTAAATTGACAGATTTCCATATGTTGAACCACCCCTTCATTCCTGGGTTAAATCCCACCTGATCAAGGAGGATAATGCTTTTGATGTGTTGTTGGATTCGGTTTGCGAGGATTTTGTTCAGGATCTTTGCATCTAAGTTCATCAGGGAAATAGACTGGTAGTTTTCTTTTCTTGTGGCATCTCTGCCTGGTTTTGGGATTAGGGTGATACTAGGTTCATAGAAGGAGTTGGGTAGCTTTCCCTGTTCTCCAATTGTGTGGCACAGTTTGAGGAAGCTTGGTTTGAGTTCTTCCAGGAATGTTTGATAGAATTCAGCTGAGAAGCCATCTGGTTTGTACTCTTCTTTTTGGGGAGGTTTTTTATTACTTTTTCAATCGCAATGAGTGTGATAGGTCTGTTTTGGAGATTAGTCTGCTCTGAGTTTAGCTTTGACAGATGGTATGTGTCCAGGAATTTATCCATCTCCTCCACATTACCCAGTTTTGTGGAGTAGAGGTTTTTGAAATAAGTCCTGATGATTCTCCCAATTTCACTTATGTCTGTTGTGATAGCTCCTTTTTCATTTAGAATTTTTTTCATTTGAAGCATCTCTTTTTTGCTTGATCAAATTGTTCATGGGTTTGTCAATCTTGTTTTCTTTTTCAAAGAACCAGCTCTTTGTTTTGTCAGTTTTCTTAATTTTTTTCTTAGTTTCTAGTTCTTTAATTTCTGTTCTGATCTTTATTATTTCTTACCTTATGGAGATTTTTGGGTTTGATTGTTCTTATGTTGTTAGTGACTTTAGGTTAATGGTTAGGTTATTGATTTGGGATCTCTCTGTCTTTGTTATGAAGACATTTAGTGCTATGAATTTTCCCCTGAGGACCGCCTTCATTGTGTCCCATAAGTTTTGGTACGATGTGTTCTCATTGTCATTTATTTCTAAAAATTTTGCAGTTTCATTTTTTATTTTGTCCAGTATCCATTTATTGTTTAAACGTGTGCTGTTCAGTTTCAAGGTGCTGATGGGATTCTTGGTGGGTCTTTTGTTGTTAATTTTTAGCAATATAACATTGTGATCTGACATCAAGCCGGCACTTATATCAGTCTTCCTGAGTATGTGGAGGCAGGCTTTGTGGCCCAGTATATGGTCAGTTTTTGGGGAATGTTCCATGGGCTGCTGAAAAGAGTATTCAGTCTGTGGATTTGGGATGGAATGTTCTGTAGATGTCCATTAGGCCTAAGTGCTCTATGGTTTTGTTGACCTTTCTTACTTCCTTGTTGAATTTCTGTTTGGATTATCTGTCTACTACTGATAATGGTGTATTGAAGTCCACAAAATGGTGATGTTGGTGGTTTTTTCTGTTTTATTGTCAAGTAGGTTCTGCTTTATGAACTGTGGTGCCCCTGTGTTTGGTGTCTACAGATTTATGATTATAATTTCCTCTTGGTAGATCATTCACTTGTTAAGTAATAAGTGGCCTTATTTGCCTTTTTGATTATTTTTTGTTTCAAGTCTGTTTTATCCAATATAAAAATAGCCACGCCTGCTTGTTTCTTATTTTTGTTTGCTTGGAATATTGTTTTCCACCCTTTCACCCTGAGGAGGTGTCTGTCTTTAGTGGTGAGGTAGGTTTCTTGAAGACAACAGATTGAGGTGTCTAATTTTCTGATCCATCCTGTTAGCTTATGTCTTGATGGGTGAATTAAGGCCATTAATATTTAGGGTAATGATTGTGAGGTTTGATTTGATCCCTGCCATATTGTGTTGGTGTATATGGTTTGGTTTTCATGGACTTTGAAGTTTTTGGTGCGTTCTCTGAGTTTGGTCAGGGAGGTGCTTGTACCTGAGCTCGGGTAGGCCAGGCAGGTGAAATGGACCTGGGCTTTCACGTGAATGGGCACCAGCTGTAGCAGTGATGGACACTGGGATGATTCCAGCTCTTAACTGTTATGAATTGAGCTGCAAAAATATGGTTGAGCAAATCTCTCTGGACTGTGGTTTAAAGGTTTTAGTGTACATGCCTAGTAAGGAAATAACTGGGTCTGTTGGTAATTCTATGGTCAGCTTTTTCAGGAGTCTCCATATTGCTTTCCAAAGAGGTTGTACCATCTTACATTCCCACCAACACTGGTTGAGGGTTCCTAATTCTCCACATCCTCGCCAGCATTTATTTTCATTTGATTTTTTGGATGTTTGCTATCCTTACTGGGGTAAGGTGGAATCTCGTAGTTGTTTTCATTTACATTTCCCTGATGATTAGGGATGATGAACATTTTCTTAAGTGTGCGTTTGCCATTTGTATTTCTTCCTCTGTGAATTGCCTGTCCTGCTCCTTGCCCCATTTGGGGAGTGGGCTGTGTGACTTTTTATTTGTTAGGTTTTTTAGTTCTTTGTACATTCTAGAGATTTGGCCTCTGTCAGCTGGATAATCAGCAAAAATTTTCTCCCATTCTGTGGGTAATCTATTGGCTTTGCTTACCATATGATTGCCTGTAAATAACTTCTTCAGCTTCATGTGAATCCCATTGGTTGAGTGACTGTTTAAGATTGTGAGCTACTAGGGTTTTTTTCAGGGCGTCTTTTTCCATTACTATATCATGGAAAGTTCTTCCTATATTTTCTTCCAGTAGTAGAAGAGTTTCTGGTCTTATATTGAGGTCTTTGATCCACTTGGACTTGAGTGTAGTACATGGCGAGATGTGTGGATCAAGTTTCAATTTCCTGCATATGGCTATCCAGTTTGTCCAGCACCATTTGTTTTTCTTTTTAATTTTTATTAACATTTTCCATGATAAAAAAACCCATAGTAATACCCTTCCTTGCCACCCACACTTTCCCCTTTGACATTCCATTCTCCATCATATTACCTACCCATCTCAATCTTCGTACATACATATATACAGTACCAGCCTATTAAGTACCCACCTCCCTTCCTTTCCCTTCCCTTTATATCTCCTTTTTAACTTACTGGCCTCTTCAATTAAGTATTTTCCTTCTCACGCAGAAGCCCATTCATCTGTAGCTAGGATTCACATATGAGGGAGAACATGTTTTGCTTGGCTTTCTTGGCCTGGGTTACCTCACTTAGTATAATCCTTTCCAGATCCATCCATTTTTCTGCAAATTTCATAACTTCATTTTTCTTTACCGCTGAGTAGAACTCCATTGTATAAATGTGCCACATCTTCATTATCCACTCATCAGTTGAGGGACATCTAGGCTGGTTCCATTTCCCAGCTGTTATAAATTGAGCAGGGATAGGGGGTTATCTAATCCCAGTTTTGTTTCCTAGCTACAATACGGTCAAGCTTCTTATTACTTAAGAATGTAATCTCCAGGTTGGAGCCTTTATGTGAGGTAGAGGAGTGTGTTACTAAGTGCTGATCTCGATGTTAATTGCTTCAGCCACACTGGGTACTCAAAGCTCACTCTCTACTTCTATCATGCTGTGATGACGTTATGACTAACTGCTTGCTCTTGACATATTTTCCCCACCATGATGAAGTTTCTTTTCAAAGCATCCAGAAGCAGGGAATTACCATGGCATATTGTTCACAATCATGGAAGTTGTTAATTATAAGAAAGAAAAACAAATAAATATATATACTTGTTTGTGTTTAATATATATTAAATAAATAAATTATATATGTATTTTAAATAAGAGAGCAATGAAGAGAAACAACAAACAAGTAAACAAAGAAAAACTGCCAGTTGGAAATAAACCTTGTCTTTCCATAAGCTGTTTTGAAGTAATAAGGTAAATAGTACAGAAAGTTGTTACCAAGATGCTGATGCTACAAAAAGCACAAACATATGACTTTGTAAAGTTTTAGTTTCAGAGAGAGAGAGAGAATAAATATGGCCATGGAAAGGCCTTTATCCACCACAAATGAACTCAAGATGCATGCACCACCTTGTGAATCTGGCTTATGTGGGTGGTGGTGTATTGAACCTGTGTCCTTAGCATTTGTAGGCAAGTGCTCTAATACTAAGCAATCTCTCCATCCCCCAACCATGTGATTTTTAGTCTTTTGGAACGAGACTTAAGGAGGAATATGCAAGGAATCTGGCACTTTGGACTAAGAAAGTGTAGGATTGTAAGCAGAAGTTAATTTGCTATTCACATGAGAATATGAAGGACTAAAATGCAGAAAGAGATATGAATTGTGTAGACTCCTGAGTTTTCAGAGAGGAAAGATGTCTTTGTTAGGATCTGGGCTAAATGTAATTTGTTTGATATTCTCACTGTTCTCCTGTTGTCCTTTGACCTTGAGTAATGATGAATTTAGAAGTAATGTACTGATTTGTTTGGTGGAGAATAATGTAGAGCAGAATATATGAAGGATATAAAGATTGGCAAGAAGGAAGTATGTACAGATAAGTTTTAGGACCCAGAGTGTTTAGCCACCTTAGTTGCATTTGTTAAAGGCTTACCCTGTTGAAGGGTGGTCCAGCTCCTGTGATGGGGGAAATAGCTACTATGCACTGCAGGTGAGACTCAACCCAGTGCTTAAAAGGGGGCCCTGAAGTAAGAATGCTGAAGGAGTTTCTTGGTCCTTGGAAGTCTGGCTTCATTTCAGCCTGGAATGAATTTTTCAGCATCACCAACTTGGCATTGGTGTTTTGAAGTATTACAGATGCAGAAAATACATGGTCATGGAGTGTACTCATTGTTCTGGAAAGTTTGGGTCTGGAGAGTGTTTGGATCAGGTGTTGTGTCCCAGGAACAAGAAGACAACTGCTACAGAAGTATTTAAACATAGATAGCCAAAGCTAAGTCTACCATTTTATCCAATGTAAAATTTGATTTCCTGTTTTGTAAAGTGGCAATAAGAGTATATAGTCTCATAACAATATTGTAAGTCTCTTCATTGTGTATGTTGTCAAGCACAGAGCAACAGTTCTTTGAAATTGATAGTTTTGGGTGGGAGGTAATGTCACTGTATTGCACATGTGTGCACATACTTTAAAGTAGATGATGTAATTAATATGACAAGAACACAGGCATTGGTCTTAAAGATGAATCATTATTTGCCATGGGCAAGTTTTCAGTGGTTTGATTCCTGAATCACTGGGCACATGTTTATTAATTACTTTTGTTCATTTACTGGAAGTTCATTCAGTTGAAGGTCCATTGAAGCAGAGGTTACTATTTGTGTATGTTTCTCAGTTTGTTTTCTAGATGGGGCCTCATTCTAACACAAGCTGGACTGGAACTTACTTTCTCGACCAGGGCTGACATTGAACTCACAGGGATCCTTGTACTTTTGCCTTACTAGTTCATGGATTAAAGGTGTGTGCCAGTGTGACTAGTTGTAGAGTCTGGATTTATTAAAGATACCCAGCAGTAGTTAATTCCTGGATATTTCAACATTAAAGCTATAAAATCACTATGAATGTAGACCAAATATTCCTTTTATGTATGAGCCAACTCATAAAGTCAGATGCTCTGTGTTTATTCTCTAAATGAAACTTTAATCCTAATCAAGAAATATTTTTGACCTATATGGTCTTTGTGCCTTTTTTTTAGGATGATAAAGGCCATAAACATATTGAAAATATATTTTACATGTTAATTTGGAAGTAGAGGAGAGAGAGAGAGATGGAGGGCATGAGGGTGAGAAAGACCGAAATGGACATGACAGGGACTCCTGACACTGCAAATGAATTCCAGATGACTGTGCCAGTTTGTGTATGTGGTTTCCATCAGTACTCTTGATCTGAACTTTGGGTGACAGTTTGTGTACGTGGTTTCCATCAGTACTCTTGATCTGAACTTGTGGTGACAGTTTGTGTACGTGGTTTCCATCAGTACTCTTGATCTGAACTTGGGGTGACAGTTTGTGTACGTGGTTTCCGTCAGTACTCTTGATTTGAACTTGGAGTGCCAGTTTGTGTATGTGGTTTCCATCAGTACTCTTGATTTGAACTTGGGGTGCCAGTTTGTATACGTGGTTTCCATCAGTACTCTTGATTTGAACTGGGGGTGCCAGTTTGTGTATGTGGTTTCCATCAGTACTCTTGATTTGAACTTGGGGTGCCAGGCTTGGCAAGCAAGCACCTGTACATTTGAGCCGTATCTCCAGCTCCTGGTATATGTTTTTTATGAGAGATTATTTTCTGTGGCAATTAGGTAACATAGTTGTAGGGGATATGCTTCTGATATAATTGAGAGTTATGTACACAGGAGATGGGTTAGTTTTAAGTCTAATCAACTAAGCATTTATGTGCAAATAGGTTAGGTTGTAACTAGATTCTTTTGAAAAAATATTTATTTGCAACCTGAGGGGTAGAAGAGAGACAGCCAGAGAGAGAGAGAGAAAGAGAGACAGAGAGAGAGAGAGAGGGAGATAATGGGCACACCAGGGCCGCTAGCCACTGCACATGAACTCCAGACACATGTGCCCCCTTTGCATTTGGCTTATATGGGTTCTGGGTAATTGAATCTGAGTCCTTTGGATTTGCAAGCAAGAGCCTTTACCGCTAAGCCATCTCTCCGGCCCATAACTAGATTCTAAACCTCACTAATTTTCTTGTACTTTAAGGACTATGTGTGTTATTTATTTATTATTTATATGTGTAGGAGAAGTATGGGTGCAGAAGGTCTCTTTCTGCTACAAACAAATGTGAGATTTTATTTTTCCAGTGTTTACACCTGCTTATATATGTGTGACTTGAGAATTGAACACAGTTTATAGCCAACCACCTTTAATAGCTGAGCCATCTCCTCAATACACATTTTGTACTTTTTTAAAAGACTTTTATTGACAATCTTCACACAGATCCATAATTTTGTTTATCATTATTTTCTTCTCTTTTCATCTTCAATCTTTTCTTCTGCATTGTCCTACTACTGAACCACTTTTTTATCTTGCTATTCCCTCTACTGTTTTGATATCGTTTTTACCTCCCTCGTCATCCACCTGGAAATGTTGATGTGTCCAGTATTGTGTACGTCCTGTGCGAGTGATGTCACCTGCTGTGAAGTCATGAATACAAAGAATGCTTATGAATAAAAAGGATGCAAGGTGTCTAGGAGATAGCTTTCCAAAGGCCTTTTAGCACCCTCTTCAGTGTTGTTACCGAGCCTTGCATTAGGTGGCATCAATGTCTAATTTAGTGTTAAGAACTCAGCAGTCATCTTTTCTTTGTAAGATATTTTTATTTTTATTTATTATTTAAGAGAGAGAGAGAGAGAAAGAGAGACAGAGAGGGAGAGAGAGAAGGAGAGAATTGGCACCCCTGGGATTCCAGCTGCTACAAACACATTCCAGATGCAAACACTACCTTGTACATCTGGCTTATATAGGTTCCAGGGTCTCGAGCCTGAGTATTTGGCTTTATAAGGAAAGACCTTAATGGCAAAGCCATCTCCCCATTCCAACAGTCATTTTTTTCTTTGAACTTTGATGACTTTTGAGCCTTCTTAATAGTCACCACCATCTGTCAAAGAATTTATCTGAACCTAACTTAGAGCATCACAAATCTATGGGCAAAGATAAATCTTTAGAGAGAAATTTGATAGGTACAATGTTTTCATTTAGCCAAATCATGCTAATAGCTTTCCTCAGGGACTGTATCTTTCCAAATCATAGTTTTTTTAAGTATTTAATTTATTTGAGAAAGAATAAGGCAGACGGGAAGTTGGGGGGGGAGGAAGGGAGAGAATTGGCATGCCAGGGCCTCTATCCACTGAAAACAAACTCCAGATGCATGAGCATCTGGCTTACATGCATAACAAAAAATCAAACCTGAATCCCTAGGCTTCATATGCAAGTGTGTTAACTGCTAAGCCATCTCTCCAGCCCAAAATCATAGATTTTTTTGAATAGGTGTTTATTATCAGATACATTCCCTCTCATGTAGTAAACCTCATTTGGAATCAGACCGCAATCAGTTACAACTCTCTCTAAACCACAAAGTCATTCAAATTTGCATTTCCCTGATGGCTAAAATGTGCAATAGTTTTTGAAATATTTTTGTCCATTCGTATTTTGTCTTTTGAGAACTTTCTGTTCAGTTCCATATCCCATTTATATTCATTGTTTGATTTTGGATTTCTTTATTTTGAGTTCTTTACATATCATAGTCAATTTTTTTTCTTCCAAATTTTTATTAACAACTTCCATGATTATAAAAATACCCCAGGGTACTATCTCCTCTCCCCCCACTTTTCCCTTTGAAACTCCATTCTCCATCATGCCCCCTTTCTTCTCAATCAGTCTCTCTTTTCATTTTGATGTCATGATCTTTTCCTCCTCTTACGATGGTCTTGTGCAGGTAGTGTCAGGCACTGTGAGGCCATGGATATGCAGGCCATTTTGTGTCTGGAGGGAGCACGTTGTAAGGAGTCCTACCCTTCCTTTGGCTCTTACATTCTTTCCACCACCTCTTCCGCATTAGACCCAATCACACCTTCCAAGGTGTGATTGAGATGTTACTTGGTACTCTAGTCATTTCTTTCCATCACCCTGATGCCTTCTGAGTTGTCCCAAGGTCACTGCCATCTGAAAAGAGAAGATTCTATAACCAAAGTGAGAGTAGCATTAATATAAGGGTATGAATATTAAGAGAAGTGCATACTGGGCAGTTTGATAAGCATAGTATATACATTTATCCAGACATCAGCAGATGTTACACCCCGAGTGTTCATGACTACCCCTGTTTTACGTTTTCAGTATCAGGGTTGTATTCCCTCCCATGGAATGGGAGTCCAGTCCCATTGGAGGGCAGTTGGTTTCCACCATCATAGACGTGCCACTATTGCACCTGTTGGCTCTTTTGGCCTGGCTGGCCAGTTGTAAGGTTTGCAGTGTCTACTGTTGATTATCTTCATTGGTGATTTCTCTTTTTCCCATTGAACTACATGCAGAATGGCTTCTTCCAGCTTTCTGTCAGCTGGTCTACATAGAGGAAGTTTTTACCTCAGTTCCAGCAGGATTTCTCATTGGCCTTGCAGCCCAAGTATATGGAGTCTTCAGCAATAGGGTCTTACCATCTATTCCTGGTGGGAATCCAAGGGCCTCAGCAATGGCTTCTAATATTTTGGGGGCATCAGGCACCTCCCTGGCCAACAACTCACTGGAAGGTATCCCATCCCTGGTCCTGAAAATTTTTAGCAATCTTGTATGTTACCTGAGTGTTCCTTTGTCCAAAATGTAGGATTCCATATGATTTATATATATCCTCTTAAATTCATAGTCAAATTTTAATAGGTGGACATTTTCTTCCATTATGTTTGTAGCCTATGTTTTGTATTTAATAAATTTATTTCCTTAAATTTTTTAAAAATTATTTATTTATTTATTTGAGAGTGACGGACACAGAGAGAAAGACAGATATAGGGAGAGAGAGAGAATGGGCAGCCTCTGCAAATGAACTCCGGATGCGTGCGCCCCCTTGTGCCTCTGGCTAACATGGGACCTGGGAAACCGAGCCTCGAACCGGGGTCCGTAGGCTTCACAGGCAAGCGCTTAACCGCTAAGTCATCTCTCCAGCCCTCCTTAAATTTATTAACATTTCTAGGATTATAAAAAATATCCCATGTTAATACCCTCCCTCCCCCCATTTTCCCCTTTGAAATTCTATTCTCCATTATATCCCCTCCCCACTTCTCAATCAGTCTCTTTTATTTTAATGTCATAATCTTTTCCTCCTCTTATGATGGTCTTGTGCAGATAGTGTCAGGCACTATGAGGTCATGGATATCCAGGCCATTTTATGTCTGGAGGGAGCACATTGTAAGTAGTACTACCCTTCCTTTGGCTCTTAAATTCTTTCTACCACCTCTTCCACAGTAAACCCTGACCCTTGGAAGGTGTGATTGAGATGTTACTCAGTATTCTAGTCATTTCTTTCCAGCACCATGATACCTTCTGAGTCATCCCAAGGTCACTGCCATGAAAAAATAGCAGATTCTCTATTCAAAGTGAGAGTAGCATTAATATATGGGTATGGATATTAAGAGAAGTGCTTACTGGGCAGTTTGATAAGCATAGTATATACATTTATCCAGCAGCAGCAGATGTTACACCCCTAGGGCTTATGACTCCCCCTGTTTTCGGTTTCCAGTATCAGGGATCTATTCCCTCCCATGGAGTGGGCCTCCAGTACAATTGGAGGGCAGTTGGTTTCCACCATGACAGACGTGCTGCTATTGCACCCGTTGGCTCATTTGGCCTAGCTGACCTATTATAAGGCTTCGGTGTCCACTGCTGAGTATCTTCACTGGTGGTATCTCTTTCTCCCATTAAACTACATGTAGAATGGCTCCTTCCCATTTTCTGTCAGCATATTTTTAAATTTTTGTTTTTTTAAGGGAACAATTTGCCAATGAGGCATTACAATTCTTTTTTTTTTGGCTTTTTTAAAAATTTTTATTAACATTTTCCATTATAAAATATATCCCATGGTAATTCCCTCCCTCCTCACCCCCACACTTTCCCATTTGAAATTCCATTCTCCATCATATTACCTCCCCATTACAATCATTGTATTTACATATATACAATATCAACCTATTAAGTATCTTCCCCTCTTCCTTTCTCTACCCTTTATGTCTCCTTTTTAACTTACTGGACTCTGCTACTAAGTATTTTCATTCTCACGCAGAAGCCCAGTCATCTGTAGCTAGGATCCACATATGAGAGAGAACATGTGGCGCTTGGCTTTCTGGGTCTGGGTTACCTCACTTAGTATAATACTTTCCAGCTCCATCCATTTTTCTGCAAATTTCATAACTTCATTTTTCTTTATCGCTGAGTAGAACTCCATTGTATAAATGTGCCACATCTTCATTATCCACTCATCTGTTGATGGACATCTAGGCTGGTTCCATTTCCCAGCTATTATAAATTGAGCAGAAATAAACATGGTTGAGCACGTACTTCTAAGGAAATGTGATGAGTCTTTTGGATATATGCCTAGGAGTGCTATAGCTGGGTCATATGGTAGATCAATCTCTAGCTGCTTTAGGAACCTCCACACTGATTTCCACAATGGCTGGACCAGATTGCATTCCCACCAGCAGTGCAGAAGGGTTTCTCTTTTTCCACATCCCCGCCAACACTTATGATCATTTGTTTTCATGACGGTGGCCAATCTGACAGGAGTGAGATGGAATCTCAATGTAGTTTTAATCTGCATTTCCCTGATGACTAGTGACGTAGAACATTTTTTTAGATGCTTATATGCCATTCGTATTTCTTCCTTTGAGAACTCTCTATTTAGCTCCATATCCCATTTTTTGATTGGCTTGTTTGATTCCTTATTAGTTAACTTTTTGAGTTCTTTGTATATCCTAGATATTAATCCATTATCAGATGTATAGCTGGCGAAGATTTTTTCCCATTCTATAGGTTGTCTCTTTGCCTTTTTCACTGTGTCCTTTGCAGTGCAAAACCTTTGTAATTTCATTAGGTCCCAGTGATTAATCTGTGGTTTTATTGCCTGAGCAATTGGGGTTGTATTCAGAAAGTCTTTGCCAAGACCAATATGTTGAAGGGTTTCCCCTACTTTTTCCTCTAGCAGTTTCAGAGTTTCCGGTCTGATGTTAAGGTCTTTAATCCATTTGGACTTAATTCTTGTGCATGGCGAGACAGAAGAATCTATTTTCATCCTTCTGCAGATATATATCCAGTTTTCAAAACACGATTTGCTGAAGAGGCTGTCTCTTCTCCAATGAGTATTTTTGGCATTTTTATCGAATATCAGGTGGCTATAGCTACTTGGGCTTACATCTGGGTCCTCTATTCTGTTCCACTGATCTACATGTCTGTTTTTGTGCCAGTACCATGCTGTTTTTGTTACTATGGCTCTGTAGTATAGGTTAAAATCAGGTATGGTGATACCACCAGCCTCTTTTTTGTTGCTCAGTATTATTTTAGATATTCGAGGTTTTTTGTGATTCCAAATGAATTTTTGGATTGTTTTTTCTATTTCCATGAAGAAAGCCTTTGGAATTTTGATAGGGATTGCATTAAATGTGTAGATTGCTTTAGGTAAGATTGCCATTTTCACAATATTGATTCTTCCAATCCAGGAACAAGGGATGTTTCTCCACTTTCTAGTGTCTTCTGCAATTTCTCGCTTGAGTGCTTTAAAGTTCTCATTGTATAGATTCTTTACTTCCTTGGTTAGGTTTATTCCAAGGTATTTTATTTTTTTTGATGCAATTGTGAATGGGAGTGATTCTCTGATTTCATCCTCTGTGTGTTTGTTGGTAGCATATATGAAGGCTACTGATTTCTGTGTATTTATTTTGTATCCTGCTACATTGCTGTAGGTTTTTATCAGCTCTAACTGCTTGCTAGTAGAGTCTTTAGGGTCCTTTATGTATAGAATCATGTCATCTGCAAATAATGATAACTTGATCTCTTCCTTTCCAATTTGTATCCCTTTTATGTGTGTCTCTTGCCTTATTGCTATGGCTAAGACTTCCAAAACTATATTAAATGAAAGTGGGGACAGTGGACACTCTTGTCTTGTTCTTGATTTTAGTGGAAAAGCTTCCAGTTTTTCCCCATTTAGTAATATGTTGGCTGTAGGCTTGTCATAAATAGCCTTTGTTATATTGAGATATGTTCCTTCTATTCCCAGTCCCTGTAGGACTTTTATCATGAAGAGATGTTGGATTTTGTCAAATGCTTTCTCTGCGTCTAATGAGATGATCATGTGATTTTTGTCCTTCAACCCGTTTTTGTAATGTATTACATTTATAGATTTGCGTATGTTGAACCATCTCTGCATCTCTTGGATAAAGCCTACTTGGTCAGGGTGAATGATCTTTTTGATATATTCTTGTAATCTGTTTGCCAATATTTTGTTGAGAATTTTTGCATCTATGTTCATGAGGGAGATTGGTCTGTAATTTTCTTTTTTTGTTCTATCTTTGCCTAGTTTTGGTATCAGGGTGATGCTGGCCTCATAGAAGGAGTTTGATAGAATTCCTTCTTTTTCTGTTTCCTGGAAAAGCTTAAGAAGCAATGGTGGTGGCGGTCGGCGGCTGCCCGGCCGGCAGAGGGGCGGTGTGCGCAGCGCCGGGGAGGATGAGCTCCCCGCGGGGATGGAGCGCCGACCTGGCCCGCTTCTACACGGTCACTGAGCCCCGGCGCCACCCCCGGGGACACACGGTGTACAAGGTCACCGCCCGGGTGGTTTCACGATGAAATCCAGAAGATGTCCAGGAAATAATTGTATGGAAGAGGTATAGTGATTTTAAGAAGCTGCACAGAGAACTATGGCAGATTCACAGACACTCATTCCGACATTCAGAATTGTTTCCTCCATTTGCTAAAGGAATAGTTTTTGGCCGCTTTGACAAAACTGTCATTGAAGAGAGAAGACAGTGTGCCGAAGACCTGCTACAATTCTCTGCCAATGTCCCTGCTCTGTACAACAGTAAACAGCTGGAAGACTTTTTCAAGGAGAGTCAAGCCCCACTCGCCGAGAGGCTGTGAAGAGATGGACAGCAGAGTATCTCATGCGCGCAGAAAGCGTCTCCAGCCTCCATTGCAAGCCTCAGCCTGAGGACGCATCTCAGCCTCTAGGATCACTAAGTTCAAGGCCCTCTTGGAACCTAAGGAGCCCTGCCGAGGTGCTGAAGGCCTTCAGAGTCCTTGGGGTGATTGACAAGGTTTTACTTGTAATGGACACAAGGACAGAACAGACATTCATTTTAAAACGTCTAAGGAGAAGCAGTGAGTTCAGCAGGAGCCGGAAGACCATCATCCCCCGCTGCGTGCCCAACATGGTGTGTCTGCACAAGTACATCATCTCCGAGGAGTCGGTGTTCCTCGTGCTGCAGCTGGCCGAAGGTGGCAAACTCTGGTCCTATATCAGTAAATTCCTAAACAGATGTTCTGAAGAAAGCTTTGACATCAAGGAAATGAAGAAGTCCGCACCTGGTAACGTTGCTCCCCCACAGCCATCTTGTGGGCCTCAGGATGGCAGTGGTTCTGAATCCAGAGGGAGCGATGGAGGGAGCGTGCCCAGAGTTCTACCTTTGAAGACTAGCCTCACTTCAAGTTCTCAAGAGGACAGCAACCAGGAGGATGAAGGCCAAGACAGCTTTCCAAGATGGCCTGACTCTGGCTCCAGCTCTGAAGAGGAGTGCACCACTAGCTATTTAACACTATGCAATGAATATGGGCGGGAAAAGATCGACCCAGGGTCCTTGAATGAAGAGCCATTCATGAAGCCTGAAGGGGGTGATGTTGGTCCTGGAGTTGTTGAGCATTTCCCAATAGCCCTTGCTGCTGACAGTGACAGCCTTAGCACACAAGTGAAATTCTTTCCCGGAGATGACCCAGAAGCAGTTCGTTGTCTAGGAACCTCTGATTCCCTTACTCGGTCGAAAAACAGTCCCATGGAATTCTTTAGGATAGACAGTAAGGACAGCGCCAGTGAACTTCTGGGGCTTGATTTGGGAGAAAAGCTGTGCAGTCTAAAGTCAGAGCCTTTGAAGCCATTCTTTCTGCTTGAAGATGGAGACAGCCCTTGCAGGAGTTTTGATACCAGTGAAAGCAAGGGAGAATCTGAAGCTCAGGACACCATTAGCAGGGGCTCAGATGACTCAGTCCCAGTTATTTCATTTAAAGATGCTGCGTTTGAGGATGTGGGTGGTGCTGAAGAAGGCAGGCCTGATCTTCTGGTAAATCTACCTGGTGAATTGGAGGCAACAGAAGAAGCTTCAGCAGTGGGACCCACCACCTTTTCACAGACCATTGCAGGCAGAATAGAAAGTAAACTGTTGGAAGCCCCCGACGTGCTATGCCTCAGGCTGAGCCCTGAACCATGCCAGGCCCCAGAGGAGCCGAGTGACTCTCTGGGGCCCCAGTGCTGTGGCATCCAGAGGCGCCATGAGCAGGAGGATCTTGGAGTGTTATTCCAGGCAGCTGCTGATCATAGTGGCTCAGGAGGCACATCTTTGCTCTGCAGCTCTGGTCCTGAGTTTCAAGGACTTGGAGCAATGGGGATGGCAGTAACTGCAGATGATGCAGGGGAGAGCTTATTTCGTATTTCTAGTCGGCTCTCAGGGGCTGATGAACACGGCACAAGCATGGACACTCCCCACGTGGAGGAAGTGCTTCTGCCCACAGGTCACATGGATGATCTGGCTAGAGGCACTCCGGCTTCTTTATTCCAGAGAGACTCTGAGACGAAGGAACAAAGTGGGTTAGCAGTAGCAGGAGACAAGGAAATCCATCAGATTTTTGAGGACCTTGATAAAAAATTAGCACTAAGCTCCAGGTTTTACATCCCAGAGGGCTGCATTCAAAGATGGGCAGCTGAGATGGTAGTAGCCCTTGATGCTTTGCATAGAGAGGGGATTGTGTGCCGCGATTTGAACCCAAACAACATCTTATTGAATGATAGAGGACACATTCAGCTAACGTATTTTAGCAGGTGGAGTGAGGTTGAAGATTCCTGTGACAGTGACGCCATGGCAAGAATGTACTGTGCCCCAGAGGTTGGAGCAATCACAGAAGAAACTGAAGCCTGTGATTGGTGGAGTTTGGGCGCTGTCCTCTTTGAACTTCTCACTGGCAAGACTTTGGTTGAGTGCCATCCAGCAGGAATAAATACACACACTACTTTGAACATGCCAGAATGTGTTTCTGAAGAGGCTCGCTCACTCATTCAACAGCTCTTGCAGTTCAACCCCCTGGAACGCCTGGGTGCTGGAGTGGCCGGAGTTGAAGATATCAAATCTCATCCATTTTTCACCCCAGTGGATTGGGCAGAATTGACAAGGTGAAGACCACGTGGCGTGGTAACAGCTCACATACGCAGATCTCCTGTAATCAGCATTTCTGGCAGAAGGGTCGTGGCCTCCTTTACAGTGTGCCGCAGCCAGAGAACAAGGACTTTGGAGGGAATGAGGAGGCTAAAAGATCTGTCCACAGTTACTGTCTGGACAAGACATTAGCTCGTGTTGCTAGCAGCTGTTATATCTATACCTTTACCAAGGTGTGACTGAATTTACATCTAGGGACACAGGTATATTGCAAACCCACCTGAAATAGGACTGCCCTTCAAGATGACCTCTGCTAGGAAGTGTCGAAGGAAGTTCCACTTGGGAGGAAGACTTTTCCAAGGCAGCTAACCATGTTTCTGCTAACCCAGGCTGGTTGATATGATCACTTTATTGTTTGCCAAATAACACTTAAAGTGATTTGTGAACAGTGTCACCTACAGGTCGGCAAAAAGAGAAGTACAGAATGCTTGGAAGGAACCCACGCCACGAGCACTTTTGAATGGGACCCCGGTGGTGTGGGAGAGCACGCCGTGCTGCCTCCTGTAACCGCGGGCCACTGCTACCGCGGCTTGGCCGCCCTTCTTCCCGCCCTGCCTTTGTTGGCCGCTCTCCACCTTTGGCTACTTCTCTCAAGTTTTCTTTTGCACTCCTGTTCACACACATGCGATGAAAAAGGGAAGGGGTATTTATTCCCCCCAAATTGTCAGCTTTACAAGGACTAAGAAATCATGAAAAAATAAATTGGTAAAATTAAAAAAAAAAAAAAAAAAAAGAAGCAATGGTGTTAGCTCTTCCTTAAAAGTCTGGTAAAATTCAGCAGTGAATCCGTCCCGGCCTGGGCTTTTTTTAGTTGGGAGATTATTGATAACTGTTCGGATCTCCATGTTTGTTAGAGGTCTATTTAAGTGATTAATCTCATTTTGATTTAATTTGGGTAGGTCATATAGATCAAGAAATCATCCATTTCTTTCAGATTTTCATACTTTGTGGAGTATATGCTTTTATAGTATGTCCCTATGATTTTTTGAATTTCTCTGGAATCTGTTGTGATGTTACCTTGTTCATCTCTGATTTTATTAATTTGTGTCTCTTCTCTCTTTCTTTTGGTCAGATTTGCTAAGGGTTTATCAATCTTGTTTATCCTTTCAAAGAACCAACTCTTTGTTTCATTAATTCTTTGGATTGTTCTTTTTGTTTCTATTTCATTAATTTCTGCCCTAATCTTTATTATTTCTTCCCGTCTACTGATTTTTGGTTTGCCTTGTTCTTCTTTTTCCAAGACTTAAGGTGAAGCATTAGGTCGTTTACTTGTGACCTTTCTAATTTCTTAATATAGGCACTTAAGGCTATAAATTTACCTCTTAGAACTGCCTTCACTGTGTCCCAGAGATTTTCGTGTTTTATTCTCATTATCATTTGACTCTATAAATTTTTTGATTTCCTTTTTGATTTCTTCATTGACCCATTCATCATTTAGTAGTGTATTGTTTAGTTTCCATGATTTTGTGTATGCTCTATAGCCTTTCTTGCTACTGATTTGTAGTTTAATTCCATTGTGGTCAGATAGAATGCAAGGAATTATTTCAATTTTCCTGAATTTGTTAAGATTTGCTTTGTGTCCTAATATATGGTCTATTTTAGAGAATGTTCCATGTGCTGCTGAAAAGAATGTATATTCTGCAGCCTTTGGATGAAATGTCCTGTATATATCTGTTAAGTCCATTCCTTCTATGACCTCATTTAGTCCAGATGCCTCTCTGTTTATTCTTTCCCGGGATGACCTGTCAATTGATGAGAGTGGGGTGTTAAAGTCACCCACCACCACTGTGTTTGGTGTTATCTGTGACCTTAGTTCTAATAGTGTTTGTTTGACGAATTTGGGAGCCCCCATGTTAGGTGCATATATGTTTAGGATTGTAATGTCCTCCTGTTGGAGTGTGCCCTTAATCAATATAAAGTGACCTTCCTTATCTTTCTTGACTAACGTCGGACTAAAGTCTACCCTGTCTGATATTAGGATAGCAAGCCCTGCTTGTTTTCTAGGCCCATTTGCTTGAAACACCATCTTCTAACCTTTCACCCTAAGATAATATCTATCCTTTGTAGAAAGGCGAGTTTCTTGGAGACAACAAATTATAGGATCCTGCTTTTTAACCCAGTCTGCAAATCTATGTCTTTTCGTTGGGGCATTGAGGCCGTTGATATTAAGAGATATTATTGAAAGGTGTGTATTTTTGTTTGCAATTTTTGTGTGTGTGTATGTGTTTCTGGTTCTACCTGCGCTCTCTTCTGTTAACTAGTATTTGAGTATTGCTTGTTTTTTCTAGGTTGCTTATATGTGTGCTTTTCCTTTTCTTCAGCATGGAGGATTCTATCAAGTATTTTCTGTAGAGCTGGTATTGTCTTCAAATACTCCTTTAACCTGCTTTTGTCATGGAATGTGTTTATTTCTCCATTTATTTGAATGGATAACTTTGCAGGACAAAGTAACCTTGGTTGACAGTTGTTATCTTTCAGAAGTTAGAATATATCACTCCAAGCCCATCTGGCTTTAAAAGTTTGTGTTGAATAATCTGCTGTATTCCTGATGGGCTTGCTTTTGTAGGTAACTTGATTTTTCTCTCTAACTGCTTTCAATATTTTTTCTTTGGTTTGTGTGTTTGGAAGTTTGATTATAATGTGGCTAGGAGAGGTTCTTTCTGGGTTTTGTCTGGCTGGGGTTCTAAAGGCTTCCTGTATCTGCATTGGCACCTCTTTCCCAATTTTGGGGAAATTTTCTTCTATGATTTTGTTGAAGACGCCTACTATGCCTCTGGAGTGGAGTTCTTCTCCTTCTACTATGCCCTGAATTCTTATATTGGATCATTTCATAGTGTCCCGAATATCTTGAAATTCCCACTCATACTTTTCTATAAGTTTGTCTTTCTCTTTGTTGGACTGCATTAGGTCTGCCACCTGGTCTTCTAGCTTAGATATTCTGTCCTCTCCCTCATCCATCCAACTGGTGAGACTTTCTACAGAGTTTTTCATTTCATTTACTGTGTTCTTCATTGCTAGTAATTCTGACTGGTTTTTCTTTACTATTTCTATTTCCTTATTTATGTCTTGTATTGCCTTCTTTATTTCATGAAATTGGTGTCCTGCATCTTCTTTGATTCCTTTGATTTCCTCTTTAAGTTCCTCTTTGACTCCTTTGATTTGTTCTCTGACTTCTTTGAACATATTTCCAATCATAATTTTGAACTCTTTCTCAGGCATTTCCTCTAACTCTTTCTCACTGGAGGACATTTCTGATGCATTAATACTTTTAGGTGGGTTTATAACGTCTTGCTTTTTAGTGTTTCTTGTGTTATAATGTATATATTTTTGCATCTTGGATTAAGTTAATGCTTGGATTTTCTAGCTAGCTGTGTATTCTTATCTGTATCAATAGATTTGATGAAATATATTTTCAGAGTAGGACCTTAAGGTGTTAGGTGTGGCTCTTAAGACTCTCAGAGTATCTACAAAGATGTTCTTAGGGGTTGAGTTTCCCTGCTATAGGAGTATTCAAGCAGGCTGAATGGAATAAAATACAGGTAGATTCTAAAATTAAACTAAACACTGTACACATTCAATCAAAAACAGCCCCAAGTATGTATGCAAGAGTAGTTTTTATAACGGCCAGATCCTCTATCAACAAAGAGGTTAAGATTTCTGGTCTGTTGAGGGATCCAAGTCAGCTTGCGACCAAGTGAGACCCTTCCCTGGTGCAATCCCAGTTACCTTGGATGATTTTAGTCTCAGTCAAGTTGCTGCCTGGGCCGTCGGGCTGCTGTTCTGATTTCTGGAGCTGGGCACTTGCTTTTCCTGCGGTGCAAACTGAGCCTGGCAAGTGTGGCCCTGCAGATCAGCACCCCTGCTGCTGGAACTGCTGCTGCTCAAGCTGCGCCTGCTGGGACTGTAGCCACTGCTGCTGAAGGTGTTGCTGCTGGACCCACCGCTGCTGCTGCCTCTGCTGCTACTGTAGCTGCCACTGCTGGAGCCACCACTGCTGCTGAAGCTGCTGCTGCTTTGTCCACTGCCGCTGCTCCCCCTGAAGCTGCTGCTGCTGAGTCTGCCGCTGCTGCCACTCCTGGGTCTGCTGCTGCTGGGGCCACTGTTACCAGTGCTGGAGCCGCTGATGTTGCTGCCGAACTCTGCTCCTGCTTGGGTCCCGCTGTTGGCGTGGCTGGGTCCTGGGACGCTGCTCTGTTCACTGGAGCTGGGCTCATGCGGTGGGGAAGGGGAGGGATCCGCAGCTGCTCTGGTTGTCTCGCTGCTCCACGTGTTCTTCTACCTCGCGGTCTGCTCCTCCGTTGTTCGCTGCCGCTCTCCCGTCACGTTTACCAAGTTGAGGAGAGCGCGGTGTGAGGGAAAGCTCTGGCACCTGGCTTTTCCTGCGGCTCGAACCGAGTCTGGCGGCTTTCTGGTGCGTCGGCGGTTGGCCGAGCTGCCGGAGCCGCTTTTCCCACCTCTGCAGGCTCTGGATGCTCTTGAACTCTTCTACTTCTCTGCTGCCACTTCAAATTCCTATACACCTCAATTTTTAGTAAAAGTGTGTATTTTGCTGTTTTTTTTTGGTCTTTTTCCCCCCTGGGCTGCTTTGGCGTGGTACTTATGCTGCCATCTTAACCGGAAGTCATAGTTTTAAATTTTTATGGACAGTTTCCATACAAGTAGACAATATTGTCACACTTTCCTTTCACGACCCTTTCTTTTCACCTTTACAAATATCTCTTCCACTGAATCTCTTTTCAAACAGGTCTCTCTGATATTGTAATGTAATAATTTTTTCATCTTATTTTGCAGGTCTTATGTAGGCAATATCAACCTGTGTGAGGCCATGAACATTATGACCACTTTCATTCTGGAAGGCAGTATAGTAGGCATTTGGCTCTTAAATTCTTTCTGCCATAATTTCTGCATTTGTCCCTGAGCCTGGAAAGGTGTGGTAGAGATACTTCACTTAGTACTGAACTCCCCACTGTCCCTTCTTCTCAGCATGTTGGTAAGAATCGAGTCATCCCAGTGTTCACTACCCTCTGAGAAGTGTTTCTAACCAAAAGTGAGAGTAGCACTAATATGTGGTCATAAAGGTACATATCTAGAGGGCATATTGGTGGGTAAAATATATCCATTTAACCTGATGACAGTAGTAATTTCCTCTCAAGGGCTTGTGACCTGCCCAGAAATAGAGCTTTATTAAGTTTTCAGTACTAGCCATGAATTCTTTCCCTTGGAAACCATCTTCAAGGCCAATCAGAGAGCAGTTGGTTTCACTCGTAACAGACATAACAGCATTTTATGAGTTGTACATTTGGTCTGGCTGGCCAGCCATCAAGTTTGCACAGTCCACTGTTGGATAAGACCATCCATGGCTTCACCCCAAATAAGGTGCATAGTCTTTCCAGGATTCTGACTGCTAGTCAAAGAGAAAAGGCTCCAGGTTAGGTGCAGCTGTGTTTCTCATTTACCTGCAGCACAGGCTAATGGAGTCTTCAGCAGTACTTTCTTGCCATATAATTCTGGTGGGCAACCACAGACATTGGCCATAGCCTGCAGTGATTTTTGGGGGGAGAGGATCATCAGGCACCTCACTGGCCAAAAAGTCACTAGAGATTTTACAACACCAGGAACTGAAACTTTTAATCTTTGGCTTTTAAGTACAACATTGTCTACCTTTACAAGAAACTTCTGTCCCAAATCACTCACATGTATATATGCTACTGAAGAAGTAGGTTTCTATATGGCTTATGCAAAAACTTTTTAAAATTTATTGAGAAAGAGAGACAGACAGAAAATTGAAGAGAGAAAAAGAGAGACAACAAGAATGGGTGTGTCAGGGCCTTCGGCCACTGTGAACAAACTCCAGACATGTGCACTGTCTTGTGTGCATGTACAACATTGCACAGTTGAGGCACTGCATCTGGCATATGGCCCATGGAGAGTCAAACATGAATTGTTTGGCTTACAGGCAAATGCTTTAACCACTAAGCCATCTCTCCGGCCCTCAAAACATCTTAAAATTTTTGATTAAGCCTTCTCCCACCCCTCCTGTCTTCCATCCCATTTCCTGACCTTTATTTTTCATATTTTTAATTGAGCTCTTTAAAATACAACCATACTGCA
>NW_025423436.1:0-20309 GCF_020740685.1 Jaculus jaculus
CAAAAGTTGTATAAGAGGGCTGGAGAGATGGCTTAGCGGTTAAGCGCTTGCCTGTGAAGCCTAAGGACCCCGGTTCGAGGCTCGGTTCCCCAGGTCCCACGTTAGCCAGATGCACAAGGGGGCGCACGCGTCTGGAGTTCGTTTGCAGAGGCTGGAAGCCCTGGCGCGCCCATTCTCTCTCTCTCCCTCTATCTGTCTTTCTCTCTGTGTCTGTCGCTCTCAAATAAATAAATAAATAAATTTAAAAAAAAAAAAAGTTGTATAAGAGATTATTTAAGCCAGGGAGCAGGTTTTGTTTGTTATTAGATTTTTAGCATATCATGTTTGAGATGCTGTTTTTAGTGTTTAAAAATTTATTTATTTTGTCATTTCTCTGTGCATGGCATGTCCATGTGTGCATGGGTGTGTGCATGGGTGTACATGGATTTGTGTATGTGTGTATGTGTGTGGAGGCCAGAGATCAATGTTGGGTTGCTACCTCAATCAGCATACACCTTATTTTTTAAAATATTTTTATTTATTTGTAAGCAGAGAGGGGAGGGAGGGAGGGAGGGAGGGAGGGAGGGATAGAGAGAGAGAGAGAGAGAGAGAGAGAGAGAGAGAGAGAGAGAGGGAGGTGAGCTGCCTCTCACTGCAAATGAGCTCCAGAAGCATGGACCCGTGAAGTCTTAGTCTCAGGGCAACATGCCAGATTGCCCAAGGGTAGAGGTGGGATCCCAGGCTCCACTGTGCCCCTGGAGCCTATGATAGGACTAGATCCACACGGGCCCCACCACCAGCATTTGTCATGAGAGAGAAGCATACGGGACGAGCACGAGAGAGAAGCATACGGGATGAGCCCTTCTGGCTCTGCCCACAGAAGCCCATGAGTGCACACAAAGCGCTCAGGTCACTTACGCAGCTCACCAGGGCTCATCACGCCCCAGCAGGGGGCCAAGTTCTGTAGCCGAATACAATCAGATCGCTTCCCAGTTCTGCAGAGAGGATCAACAGGTGAGCCAGGGACGACACAGACAGAAACCTGCGGCTGTACTTGCTGGCTGTCAGGCCAGCTCAGGGAGACACAGACTGGTCCAGGAGCCTCAGTCAGAGCCTCACACCATCGCCATTAAGGTCTGTGAGTGCTCTGTGGTGCGGGGACATTGAATCTTATTTATTGGGTCAATAGTATCATTTTCATGATTATATATTTTACATTTCCACTTTTTTTTTTTTTTTGCTTTTTTGAGATAGGGGTTCACTCTAGCCAAGGCTGACCTGGAATTCACTACGGAGTCTCAGGGTGGCCTTGAACTCACGGCAATCCTACCTCTGCCTCCCAAGTGCTGGGATTAAAGGCGTGCGCCACCACGCCTGGACCTATTTCTGCTTATTTTTAACCCCATGTTTTAAAAAAATTTGTTTTGTTACTTTTCTTTATTTGAGAGTGACAGAGAGAGAAAGAGGCAGAGAGAGAGAGAGAGAGAGAGAGAGAGAGAGAGAGAGAGAGAGAGAGAAACAGGGAGAGAATGGACGCGCCAGGGCCTCAAGCCACTGCAAATGAACTCCAGATGCATGCACCCCCTTGTGCATCTGGATAACGTGAGTTCTGGGGAACTGAGCCTTGAACTGGGGTCCTTAGGCTTCACAGGCAAGCACTTAACTGCTAAGCCATCTCTCCAGCCCCAACCCCCATGTTTTTTTTTTTTTAACTGGGACAAGTTTTTTTTTTTTTTTTTTTTTTTTTGAGTCAGAGTCTTGTTCTAGCCCAGGCTAACCTGGGATTCACTATGTAGTCTCAGGCTGGCCTGGAACTCACAGTGGTCCTCCTACCTCTGCCTCCCGAGTGCTGGGATTAAAGGTTTGCACCACTATGCCTGGCTCCTGTGTGGTTTTCTTTTTTTTAAAAATATGTATTTACAAACTTGTATTTACAAAGCTCTTATTTTTTATATTTTGATGACATCTACTGTGTAGTGCCTAAAGATTCAAATTTCTCTATTCGCATTGTAGAATAAAACTTTCATTATAATTGGTCCCATTTTTCCAGTTTAAGACCTTTTTACTTTGAATTAAATCTTTATGTTACAACACAAATCACCAATTTCATTTTACACAGCATCGTGACTGAAGTATAATTCGCACGTCAAGTGTACAGTCTGGTGGGGTTGGTGCGCTCAGAGCTGTGCAATCATCTCCACAGTGGTGGGACACTTTGATGACTCCCCAAAGAAACCCTGTGCCCATTTGCCCCAGTATTCCTGGCCTCACACAATTACTTGACTTGCTCCAATACTCTAGGCCTCACACAATGAGCTGATTTGTCTGCTCTGTGCCCTTCATATAAATGAAGTCATTCAATATGTACCCTTTGCTGACTAACTTCTTTTGCTTGTTTTTATTGCTTGGAAAGCATTGCTATGAGCA
Organism: Jaculus jaculus; assembly: GCF_020740685.1. NCBI lineage: Eukaryota > Metazoa > Chordata > Mammalia > Rodentia > Dipodidae > Jaculus > Jaculus jaculus. Next base: position 2,407 of record NW_025423436.1, read on the forward strand.
CGTGCAGGTGTTTGTATGGATATGTTTTGATTTCTCTTACCTTAATATAAAATACACACCTAGGCATGGAATCATTAGGTCACAAGAAAACTCTGTATTTAACGTTTAGCCTTTCGAGGAACAAGCACACTTTTCCACGTGGGTGTGCCATTTCACACCAGTAATTGTGAGGATTCCAATTTCATACCCTCACCAACACTTATTATTATTATCTGTGTTTTTGATTATGAAGCATGTAGTTGACATGAAATAGTATCCCATTGAGATTTTGATTTGTATCCCCTTGATGGCTAATGATGTAGTTTCCAGAATATAAGTTTTGTACTTTTTTTTTGTTTTTTCGAGGTAGGGTCTCTCTCTAGCCCAGGCTGACCTGGAGTTGACTATGTAGTTTCAGGGTGCTCTCAGACTCAGCGATCCGCCTACCTCTGCCTCCCAATTGCTGGGGTTAAAGGCGTGCATCACCACGCTCAGCAGTTTCATACTTTTTTCCAGCTGTTTTCTTTTTCTTCTTTTTTTTTTTTTATTTTTGAGTTAGGGTCTCGCTCTAGCCCAGGCTAACCTAGAACTCACTATGTACTTTCAGGCTGGCCTTTAACTTACAGTGATCCTCCTGCCTTGGCCTCTCAAGTCCTGGGATTAAAGGCATGCACCACCATACCCTGCTATCTTATTCGTTTAAAAAGTCCTTGTTGGAGCTCTAGGCCAGTGAGAGACACTGTCTCATCAAAGGCTGACGACACCTGAGGTTATCCTCTGGCCTCCGCATGAAGAGAACACATGGGCACCCACATCTGCACACACATGTATCTACACACAGGCGCACATAACTACTCACATGCGCATACACACAAACACACAAAGCCATGGCGGTGTGGCTGAACCCTAAGAACAACAGATGTCCCAGAGTGAGTCCTTACCCATGATGGTTATTTGCTGTATTACTGTGCAAGGTTACTGTGTTGTCTTCAAAACTAAGCGATATAAATTCTGCAGAGCAAAAAAAAAAAAAAAAAAGAAAAAGAAAAAAAAACAAAGTCCTTTTCGGTGTGATTTGTAAGCATAACTGCCTACTTACTTACTTTTACTTTGTAGTTTGTTAAATAATAGCGTATAAAATAAAGTATTTTATCCATAAAGTATTTGCCTTGCAAAGCATGAAAACATGATTCAATTCCCAGAAATCACATGAGAAAAGAAAAGAAAGGTGTGGTGGCATTCATGGCCACATGCCACTCAGCACTGGGGAGACCGTGGCTGCCGAGGCTTCGGGGCTCTGTGGCAAGTCAGTCTAGACTATCGGGCGAGTTCCAGGCCATGGGAGGCTCTGTCTCAGCAAGAGATGGAAGGCGCCCAAGGGTCAGCATGTCGGGCTGTCATTTGGCCTCCGCATGAACATGCAGGCATGTGCAGTCCACCTGCACACATATGTGCATCTGTGTACACATGAATGTACACTCAAAATAAAAATACAATCAGGATTTGAATATTGATTTTGTAAACTCAGATCTAGCCAAACTTTTATTCTTTTTAGTGGCTTTCTTAGGATTTGCTATGTATAATATCATATGACCTATAAGTTGAGATGGCTTATTTGTTTTAAAAGTATTTTTATTTATTTGAGAGAGATAGACAGAGAGAGAGAGAGAGAGAGAGTGAGCGAGCGAGAGAGCGAGTGAGCACGGGCACGCCAGGATCTCTTGCCACTGTTAACGAACTCCAGATGCAGGGACTACCCTGTGCATCTGGCTTTTCATGGGTACTAGGTCATCGAACCTGGGCTTTGCAAGTAAGCACCTTTGACTGCTGAGCCATCTCTCCAGCCAGAGTTTAAGTTTACTTATTGTTTTTACTTTCTAAAATAGAGGCATTTTCATACTTTCCCCCCCCCCACCTAATTTGCTTGTTAGAACCTCCAATACAATGTTGAATGGAGGTGGTAAACATGCTTGTCTTGTCCCTGATGGTAGGGGGAACATTTCTTTTCTCTTTTTCATCTTTTTTTTTTATTGGTTATGTACACAGTATATACAGTCATGTTGGTACCATTGTTAGCCTCCTCCCTGTCCTCCCCCCGCCACAGGGACCCATCTTGTTGGGGTATATGGGTTGTGCATTGTGGGGTTCGCAATCAGTTATGGGTAAGGAGCAATGTCTCTGTGCATTATGACCCAACGTGGGGCTCTAACATTCTTTCTGCCCCCTCTTCCGCAAATTTCCCTGAGCCATGTCGGGTTCGTTTTAGGTCTGCTTCAGTGATGAGGTCTTGGGAGCCTCTGCGTCTCTGGATCTCTGGTTTGGTAGGAGTTGAGTGTTCTCTGTGTCTATCTCCTTCACCCTTGTGCTGGTATTAGGTTCACCAAGAAAGCAGCAGTCTTGCTCCTTAGGGGGAACAATTTTTAGCCTTTCATTAACTACAGCCTTGGCTGTGGGTCTGTGTAGCTCCCCTTTACGGGGTAAGTCCTCTCCTGGTCCTCACGTGTTGTACAGTCCCATGACGAGGGCAGCGTCCTCGGAAACATTTGGCTTTGTCTCTAATTGACATCATTTATTAGAGTGATTGCTTTTTAGACACTAAGCCAACTTGGAATTTCTAGAGTTTATCCACTTTTATATGTTGTTGGAATTGGCTTGCTACTATTTTTGTTGAGCGCTCTTTGTATTCTTAGAGATGTGGGTATACAGTTTCTTGTGGTGTCTTTGGTTAGTGTCAGGACCATGGTGACCTCAGAGTGAGCTGGAAGATGATACCTCCTCTTTGATTTTTTTTTTTTTTTTGGAAGATTTTGTAAATAAAAGGTCTTACTGATTTTTCAAGTGTTAGGTAGAATTTACTAGCATACAAGCCTGGGTTTTTGTTTCTTGAGAAGTTTTAAAGCTACTGATTTAACTCTTTTACTTGTCATCAATCTATTCGGATTTTCTGTTTCTTTTTGAGTCAGTTTTGGTAGTGTGTCTGTTTCATGTAAGTTGACAATTTTTTTTTTTCTCTCTTTTTTTTTTTTTTTCGAGGTAGAGTCTCACTCTGGTCCAGGCTGACCTGGAATTAACTCTGTCATCTCAGGGTGGCCTTGAACTCATGGCAATCCTCCTACTTCTGCCTCCTGAGTGCTGGGATTAAAGGCATGCGCCACCACGCCTGGCAAAGTTGACTAATTTTTTGGCACGCTCTTGCTCTCAGTCCTCCTTCCCATTCGCTTCTCTTTTTTCTCTGTTAGGTCATTAGTGATGCCCTGTTTTTCTTTCATTCCTGATTTCAGTAACTTGAGTCTTTCTTTTTAAATGTTTTTGGCTAATAGTCTGTCGATTTTGTTGATTTTTTAAAAGAAACAAAATATTGCTTTTATTAATTTTACTTCTTTCTACTCTGTGTCATTAACTTCTGTTCTAATCTTGTTTTCACTCCCTTCTCCTTAGTTTGATCTTAGTTTTTCTTGGTTATTACTTTTTTTTTTTGCATGTGCATAGCATGCACGGTGTGCTGCATGTGTGGCGTCTGCAGACACATGTGCTGATGTGTCATCCTGTGAACACTGGCAGAGGTCAGAGGAGAGCTCGCGTGTCCCTTTGCATCACTCATTTCCATTCGACAGAGTCTCTCCCTGACTGTGGATCTTGCTCATTCTCTACCCTCTGCTCCCCACGGTACTGGGGTTATGAATGTGTGTAGCCATGCTTAGCTGCTTATGTGAACACTGGGGATTCCAACTAGAGTTTTCTCATGCCCTCTGACTCCCTGATGCTTGTTTAAGAAGCACATTTAATTGCTGAGCCATCTCTTCAGCCCCTTGATTATAACTTTTACCTAAGAGCTTTCCCTTAAAGAGAAATTTGAGCTTTAATCCCATCTTTGGCTCTGCTCCAAGAGAACCTTTCGACTAGGGACTTTCCTCTTTTATTTACTTATTTATTTTAAGATAATTAGCTTATTTATTTGAGAGAGAAAGAAGTAGATAGGGAGAGAATGGGTGCACCAGGGTCTCCAGCCACTGCAAACAAACTCCAGAGGAATGCGCCACCTTGTGCATTTTGACTTACGTGGATCCTGGGGAATTGAACCTGGGTCCTTAGGCTTTGCAAGCAAGCACACTAACCACTAAGCAATCTCTCCAGCCCAGGACTTCCCTCTTATTCCATCATGGCACCACTTCTTTCCTAGCTCCATTCTTACCTCATTTTTTTCCTCTCTTTACTTTCTCAAGTGGGATTGAATGGAATAGATTTGCAGGACCCAGACACTAGGACCAAAACACCATGTTCATTTTCAAGTAGCAGAAACCAGCAATGAGTTTGAATTTTCTTATAGTGCTTCACTTAGTGCTAATAACTTTTCATATTATCAACATCATTTTTTAATTAAATTAATTTAATTTATTTATTTGAGAAAGAAAGAGGCAGACAGAGAAAGCAAGTGTCTCCAGCTGCTGCAAATGAGCTCCAGATATATGTGCTACCTTGTGCATCTGGCTTACATGGGTCTTGGGGAATCGAACCTGGGTCATTTGGCTTTGTAGGCAAGTGCCCTAACCACTAAGCCATCTCTGTAGTCCTTAAAATTTTTTTTAAAAACATTTATTTATTAGAGTTAGAGAGAGAAAGAGAGAGAGAGAAAGAAGAGGAAAGGAGAGAATGGGCACACCAGGATCTCTAGTCACTGCAAACAACCGCCAGGTGTATGCACCAGCATGTGCACTGGGCTTACAAGGTTACTGTGAAATTGAACCTGAGTCCTTAGGCTTCACAGGCAAGCACCTTAACCACTAAGCCATTTCTCCAGCCCTCAACTCCATTTTTCAAGAATCCTTGTGATTTACCACTCTCTGATATTTACCAGTTCTTTCTTCCACTAGTGTTCATTTCTCATTTACTTTTTGGTGAGTTTTCTGTCTTCTGAGTAATGAGTAACCTTTTGCCTGTAACATTTGTTGAAAATATTTTTCTAAGTTTATTTATTGGTCAAACAGAAGGTTTACATTTTTATGTAGGACAATCTGTCAGTCTTTCCTGTTTGGTTTCTGTTCTTGACATGGTATTTAAAAAATGTCTCTACCATCTTAGAATTATAAAATTGTTTATCCCAATTTCCTCAAAGACTTTGCCTGGATATACTTTGTTTTTGTTTTTTCAAGGTAGAGTCTCCCTCTAGCTCAGGTTGACCAGGAATTCACTATGTAGTCTCAGGGTGGCCTCAAACTCACAGGGATCCTCCTACCTCTACCTCCTAAATGCTGGGATTAAAGGCGTGTGCCACCATAGCCAGCTTGGATTTGCTTTTTATATTTTTATCTCTGGTTCATCTGGATTTTATTTTGGTAAGATAACATAAAATATTTGGTAGGTACCCAATTTATAATTTTTCTTTTTTTAGAACATATTTTTTGTTTATTATTTAGTTATTTATTTGAGAGTGACAGACAGAGAGAGAAAGAGGCAGTGCGAATGAGAGAATGGGTGTGTTGGAGCCTCCAGCAACTGCAAATGAACTCCAGACTCATATGCCCCCTGTGCATCTGGATAACATGGGTCCTGGGGAATCGAGGGGGTTCTTAGGCTTCACAGGCATAACCTCTAAGCCATCTCTCCAGCCCCTAATTTATAATTTTTCTCACATCCAGTAGATTGGGACAAACTTCATACCTGCATCCTGGTCATATGGAAAACTTTAGTAAGTTACTTCAGTTCCCCAAGCCCCATATCCTCACCTGCAAAAGAATATAAAATAGCAATTACATCATAGTTTGGTTGTAAATGTTATCAGATAAATTACAGATAGGTCACTTAGGATATGACCTGTACGTTGTGTAAATTTTCTATTATGTGGTTCTAGATGCATTGCATGTAGTAATGTGAGGCTTAGTCTTCCTCCTGATTTTAAGAGATACTAATAATACTTATTCTCTAATTAAAAATGGACAATTATTTATGCAACCAGAAATGCTCACATAATCAAAACTAACAATAGTACTAATAGCTATTTCATGCGATCATTTAGACATCCAGGAAGTAAGAGAAAAGCATTCAATCCTTGTGCATCATTTGCAAAAGCCCAGAGAGCTCATGGAAAGATCCAATCAGCATCAATCCTTGCTTCATCCTAAATGCAAATTGCCAAGAGGTTGGAAGATACCCAAGTATATGCTTAGATCATTGCCAGAGTTTGTCTTCAGTCTCGACATCAGCAAAAGAGCGAGTATCCTCCTACTTCCAGTGTCGTCAGGCGCTGAGGATGTCTTTGTTTCCATTTTGAATATACTCGTCCTTGTTGATTCACTGAGCCAACAGACTTCTTCCTGGCTTTGTATCATTTTGAAGTGTCCTTAAGTTGGTGCCCCAACCCCAAGTCTGTTATTATCTTATACTGTCATCACGTGGATGTTAAGAGCTCATGCTTCTTACTCTGACAGAAGGTGAACTCAGGGAGAAGACCATGGCTTTCAGTTATTCCAAGGCAATCACTGGCTCTCCCCTAATTGAAGAGGGGCTAGTGGCTGCCTGTCCTGGGACTAAGGATGCCTACTATAAATGGGTCTGCGCTGATGTTCTCTTGCCAATACAAATTGAGATTGTGTAAAGGGCAACGCATACTATGGTTTTCCAGACACAGATGCTGTCAAGTGGCATGAGCTGTAGGCAGGAAAGCAATGTGGGGTTTGGTTTGTGTAGAGCTACTGAGCCGAAATGGTAACAAAGGGGAATGAGTAAAGAAAGACTAAAACTTGGGCTGGAAAGATGGCTTAGCAGTTAAAGTGTTTGCTTGCCTGCAAAGCCTAAGGACCCAGGTTTGAGTCCCCATTACCCATGTAAGCCAGATGCACAAGGTGGCACATGCATCTGGAGTGCTTTTGCAGTGGTTAGAGACCCTGATGTGCCCATTCTCTCTCTTTCTGTATCTGCCTCTCTCTCTCTAAGTAAATAATTATTAAAAAAATTTTTTTTGTTCATTTTTTATTTATTTATTTGAGAGCGACAGACATAGAGAGAAAGACAGATAGAGGGAGAGAGAGAGAATGGGCGCGCCAGGGCTTCCAGCCACTGCAAACGAACTCCAGACGCGTGCGCCCCCTTGTGCATCTGGCTAACGTGGGACCTGGGGAACCGAGCCTCGAACCGGGGTCCTTAGGCTTCACAGGCAAGCGCTTAACCGCTAAGCCATCTCTCCAGCCCTCTAAGTAAATAATTATTAAAAAAAGACAGACTGAAACTCCTGTTACTAAGTAGGAAGCTACAGCTTTGGGGAATAGCCAAAGGTGGGAAAGTGGGGAGAAGGTTCTGGAATGTTGAAGCCCAAGCCCTCTCAGTGGATATTGGACCAGGGATGCTGACTGAGAAAGCTCTTTCTTCCTCCCCCAAGACCAGAAGGAGATGAGTGCTGGGTCAATCTGAGGTTAGAGCAGGGTTTTTAGCTAAAGGTTCTTCAACAAAATTCTGGAAACCTGTGAAGTTGGCTAGGAAAAGATTACATTTTTATTTTATTTACAATCAAATTGAAATGTACAATTTCCCTCAGTTACTGAATGAAGGCAACAAACTCTAGTAGTTTTTATAGTCTATGTGACCAATAAAAATCATAGATATTTTGATTCCACTTCACATTGTATTTATTATAGATTTTTCAAACAGCCTTCAAGCTTATTGCTGCTTTGAAATTATTGAAGTTACTAGCTCGTCTGATAGATCTTGTTTAATGCACCAGTGAAGAAGCACATATTCACCTACCACACATTACAAAGCACTTTGTAGTTCAGTATCCTTGGTTTCCTTTGCCATCAATTGCATTTTATTTTACACAAGACTTTTTCGAAATTTGATTTAATTTTTCAAAAATATTTTATTTTGGGCTGGAGAGATGGCTTAGCGGTTAAGCGCTTGCCTGTGAAGCCTAAGGACCCCGGTTCGAGGCTCAATTCCCCAGGACCTACATTAGCCAGATGCATCAGGGGGGTGCATGCATCTGGAGTTCATTTGCAGAGGCTGGAGGCCCTGGTACACCCATTCTCTCTCTCTCTCTCTCTCTGTCACTCTCAAATAAATAAAAATGAATAAAAAAATTAAAAAAATATTTTATTTTTTTATTTGTAAAGAAAAGAGAGAGAGAGGGGGTGGGGAGAAATGGCACCCCAGAGCCTCTAGCCAGTGCAAACAAACTCCAGATGCATGTATCACTTTGTGCGTCGGGCTTTATGTGGGCACTGGGACATCAAACCTGGGTCATTAGCCTTTGCAGGCAAGTGCCTTAACCGCTGAGCCATCTCTCCAGTTCTAATTTTATTTTATATATTATAACAGGTAATACTCATTTATCCTCTTGCCCCTGCTCCCATTTTCTTGGGGTCCTCATCAGTGTGGTTATGGTTATGGTTATGGTATTCACTGTGGGATCATGAAGGTCTCAGCCAGTCCCTGTGGCAGTAGTGGGGAAGCAGAGGAGCCATGCCTCAGGCTATGCCTACCCACGCTGTGGCTCTTTCTGCCCCATCTTCTGCAATGCTCGCTGAGCAGATCTGTTAGCAGATCTTATTTAGTGTAAAATAAAACTTATTCTCTGACCAAGTGTGATATGCAAAGTTTTTTGAGAACCTTCTTGGTGTGCAAGCCCACTCTTGTTCTCCAGAGAGCAGTGGGGGCTTCTCTCTGAAGTCTATACACGTGACTTTTGTAGCTTTTTGTGAAGCAATTTATATGCTTCAGTAGATTTCCCAAGTAGTACTTAAACAAAAAAATATTAAGTCATTCTTATTTATATGATGCAGAAAGGGACAGGTATCTGGAGATGCTTTCACTTTTTTTAATTTTAGAGAGAGCATTTGAGAGAGAGAAAGAGAGAGAGAGAGAATTTGTGTGCCAGGGCCTCAGCCACTGCAAACTCCATAATGTGGGATCTGGAGAGTTGAACATGGGTCCTCAGGCTTCGCAGGCAAACACCTTAACTGCTAAACCATCTCTGCAATCCTGCTTTCACTTCAAAAATTTTTTTTGGCCAGGCATGGTGGCGCACGCCTTTAATCCCAGCACTCGGGAGGCAGAGATAGGAGGATCACCATGAGTTCGAGGCCACCCTGAGACTACACTGTTAATTCCAGGTCAGCCTGGACCAGAGTGAGACCCTACCTCAAAAAAAAATCTTTTTTGGCTTTTCTTTTTTTTTCCATTTTATTTATTTTTTTATTTGACAGAGAAAGATGGAGGGAAAGAGAGAATGGGCGTGCCAGGGCCTCCAGCCACTGCAAAGGAACTCCAGATGTGTGCACCCCCTTGTGCATCTGGCTAACGTGGGTCCTGGGGGATCAAATATGGGTCCTTTGGCTTTGTAGGCAAATGCCTTAACTGCTAGGCCATCCCTCCAGCCCCCTCCCCCCTTTTCTTTGTTTTTGCAAGGTAAGGTCTTACTGTAGCTTAGGCTGACCTGGAATTCACTATGTAGTCTCAGGGTGACCTCAAACTCATGGAGATTCTCCTACCTCTGCCTCCTAAGTGCTTGGATTAAAGGCATGTGCCATCACGCCTAGATGTTTTTTTGATCCTAGAGGAGGAAGTTGTGATCAAAGGGAAACGAAAAGGATTCTTTGAGAGGGGTTAGGATGGACGCGTCTGGATTTTTGATTATACTCTGTTGCTATAGTTTGTCTCTGGGTGGTCCTTAGACGTGCTCTGGACCGCAGGATGGAAGATGATGATGAAGGAACCTAGGTCTTAGGGTCTTAGGGATCCAGGAATTGGAGAGTGAGTTGAGGAGCAGATGCTGGATACCTCATTGGTCCTGAGGCTCCACCTGATACCCGAGTTTTCAGATCTGAGGTTAGGAGCCAGGCTTTGCACTGGGACTTCTCAGCCCTAGTTTCCCATCTGTGAATTTCCCTTCATTCACTTAATGCTGATTAAGTGCAAAACGCTATCTAGGAGAAAGATACGTCCATAACCCATGCTGTAGATTGAGATGCTATGTCTGAAAGCTTTTTGAAAATGAATGTTCTCATTGAAGACTTTAAAAAAAAAAAAAACAATTATATGTTTCTGCTCCTAAGCCTGGTTGACCTTTGGAGAGAAGAAAATTGGCTTTTTCCAAAGAGAGTCTAGCCTTGGGCATCATAGCTTTTCTGGAATGACTTTTAGTCACTCTGCCAATACAGTGCAAAGTGTCACAACCAAAGTGTAAGGATTTTTACCAGTCAAGACCAGACCACTAGATTCCATTAGAGCTGTCAGCCTGGCTAACAGGGTGTGCATAATTATTTGCGCATTGAAGTACCCTGATAATTAAACTCATTTAGAGTCACACTGATTGGTTACTTAAGAGACCCCAGTCACCCTAAGTGGGGATTGTAATTTGAAAGTATGTCATGCTGTCTGGTTTAGTAGTATACTGGCTTGTTGCAACAGGACAAACCAAACAAAACGTTCATGTAACCTCAATAGAATTCTACCTTCTCAGGTGTATGTCTTCTGGAAAGAATATTGTAGGGCATCATAGAAGCTGACAACTTTTGTTACTCACTCCTCTTACATTCTCTACATTGTAGCTTTGGCTAGCTGCTGCCCTTCTGAGACTCTGACAGACAGAGTCCTGCATAACCGGTGCAGCCTTCATTTGGGTGGTGCTGGGCATGGGCAAACCCATTCTAATTGCAGAAGTGGCTGAAGGTGGCACTGAAAGATTTGAGCTCTGGCTCCAGACTTCTCCCCTTGCATCTGTTACATGGACTGCTGGAGGTGCCTCTGTTTAGTGTCTCTCTGAATTTCAGCTTCATATAATTGTGTGTGTGTGTGTGTGTGTGTGTGTGTGTGTGTGAGAGAGAGAGAGAGAGAGAGAGAGAGAGAGAGAGGCAGATAGAGAGAATGGATGCATCAGTGCCTCTGGCCACTGCAAACAAACTCCAGACACATGTGTCTGCCACCTTGTTCATCTGGCTCACATGGGTACTGGGGATTCAAACCTGGGTCCATAGGCTTCTCAGGTAAGCACCTTAATCACTAAGCCATCTCTCCAGCCCTGAGTTCAATTTCATTATCTACAAAAACAGGACAGCAGTAGCTTTCATGTTTGGCTTTCTGAAGATTGAGTGAGAAAATGGCTATGGAGAACTTGGCTCAGCGTCTGGCCCGCAGTGGGTGCCACACCAGTGTTGTCTGGAGAGGGACCTGTGGTGGGAAGTTAATTTTTCACACCCTCTCTGGGTGTGTTGCTCCTTGCCCTCTCTTCTGGCACCCTGTCTTCTGTTCCTGTTGACTGCTTCTTTCTATTTCTGGGAAAACACTGGCATATTTTTCGCTGGATTCTGTGAGGAACAGAATAAATGGACCCCCATTCAACAGTGCTATGGGATTCTGATAGCAAAGCTCTTCGGAATCCTGGGCACAGTCAGAGAATGTCACTGTCGACCACAGTGCTTTGAAAAGAAGCTTAAGTGAGGGCAGGGAAGGGACTGGAATTGGCTGCTTCTTATATTGAAGGGACAGTTGCATACTTGAGAGTGGCATGTGTATGTACAGTGGACAAGTGTATCTGAGCCCAGCACTGTGCGGCTGAGACACTGACATGTCCACTGCAAAGTCCATTCCTCTCCCACGGTGTGGTGTTGTCACGGAGAGTTTACCTGTTGGGTCAGAAGTTCTGGGACCCAGCTTCACTTCCACCTGAGTATGGTGGTGAGACCAGTTCTCCTCCATGGGATGAGAGCAGCAGGGGCGCCTCCCTTCTGAGCTTCCCATGCCTCTGATGGCCGGAAATAAGGGGACCCTGAGGCTCTAAGGGATGGTGGAGCCACAAGAAGGAAATATCATGGGTTTCTAAGCATGTGCAAAAAGGCCACTATGAATACTTACATTGGAGTTTAAAAAAAAAACATTTTATTTTTATTCATTTGACAGAGAAAGAGGGGGAGAGAGAGAGAGAATGGGCACACCAGGGCCTCCAGCCACTTGCAAGTGAACTCCAGACGCATGCGCCCCCTTGTGCATCTGGCTAACATGGGTCCTGGGGAATCAAATCTGGGTCCTTTGGCTTTGTAGGCAAATGCCTTAACCACTAAGCAATCCCTCCAGCCCTGCATTAATTTTTAAAAATATTCTATTTTTTTTTTTTTTGGTTTTTCGAGGTAGGGTCTCACTCCGGTCCAGGCTGACCTGGAATTAACTCTGTCATCTCAGGGTGGCCTTGAACTCATAAAAATATTCTATTTTTATTTATTTATTTGGGAGAGAGAGAGAGAGAGAGACAGACAGAGAGAGAGAGGGAATATGCATGCCAGGGCCTCCAGCCATTGCAAACGAACTCCAGATGTGTGCACCACCTTGTGCATCTGGCTTACATAGGTCCTGGGGAGTTGAACCTGGCTCCTTTGGCTTTGCAAGCAAGCCCCTTAACCGCTAAGCCATCTCTCTAGCCTCCTCCACCCTGCATTGAATTTTTAAATGAATAAGAAGTAAACTTCTGTTAAGATACTGAAATGTTGATTCCATTTGTTATAACAGCTAATATGATTTTCATAGACACCAACCATCATGTAAAATGTAAAATGTAAAATGAAGTTCTCCACTGACCCAAGTTACAAGCCATTGTTCATTGATTTATTCATTTGTTTAGCTTTTTGGTGCGAGTGTGTGGTGTACGCGTGCTTGCACGAGTGCGTGCATGCGTATGTATGTATGTATGTGCACATGCACGTGTGTGCATGTGTGTAGAGGCCAGAGGTTGGTGTCAGGGCTGTTCCTCAGTCACTCTCTACCTTAGTCTTTGAGGCAGGGTCTCTTACTGAACCTAGCCCTCCCTGACCCACTTACATTAGCTAGCCAGCGCTCCAGGGAGTCCCAGACACCATTGTGCCTGGCGTTTTACCTGAGTGTTGGGATCTGAACTCAGGATTCTCATGTTTGCATAGCAGGTACTTTATCCATGGAGCCCTCTCCACAGCCCTCTCTCTCTCTTTTTTTTTTTTTGTGGTTTTTCAAGGTAGGGTCTCACTCTAGCCCAGGCTGACCTGGAATTCACTGTGGAGTCTCAGGGTGGCCTCGAACTCACGGCGATCCTCCTACCTCTGCCTCGCAAGTGCTGGGATTAAAGGCGTGCGCCACCACGCCCGGCTCCTCTTTTTTTTTTTTTTTTAACTAAGTGTTTATTGAGCACTTTTCTTCGTAAGTGTTGGAGATATGAAGAACAAAATAGACGGGGCCCTGCTCAGATGAGAAATTTTCATCTGAGCTGAGGAGAATGTCAACAAAGACAATAATGAGAGTAACTTTATGCAATGTTGAGTGCTACAAGGAAAGAAAAACAGGGTGACAGGGTCCAGAATGGCAGCATTTTGTGGGCTGGTCAGCGAATGCCTCTTTAAGGTGATAATATTGGAGTCAGGGCCGGGTTGATGGAATCATATCCTTCCCCTCTCCCACAGTGGCATCTACAAGAAATGACTTGCCCTTCCAGACCATGCACTCTCCTGCCTCCCAGCTCATGGAGACCCCGCTTTTCTGTCAGTAGGGAGATAGACTCCTCAGTCAGAAACACCTGCTGGCGCTCCTGCCCCGCCAACAGCTCAGCATGAGCCTGGCTGTATTCCATTTGCTCTTTAAAAATACTTTATTTTTGGGCTAGAGAGATGGCTTGGCAGTTAAGCGCTTGCCTGTGAAGCCCAGGGACATGAGTTTGAGGCTTAATTCCCCAGGACCCATGTTAGCCAGATTCACAAGGGGCTGCACCTGTCTGGAGTTCGTTTGTAGTGGCTGGAGGCCCTGGTGTGCCTTCTCTCTCTTTACCTGCCTCTTTCTCTCTGTCTGTTGCTGTCAAATAAATAAATAAAAATAAAAAATAAAAAAACCCATTTTATTATTTATGTATTTAGTAGACAAAGAGGTAGAGAGAATATGGGCATGTCAGGACCTCCAGCCACTGCAAACAAACTCCAGATGCAAGCGCCCTTTGTGCATCTGGCTAACGTGGGTCCTGGGGAATTGAACTTGGGTCCTTTGGCTTTGCAGGCAAGTACCTTAACAACTAAGCCATCCCTCCAGCCCTCTATTTGCTCTTTAATGTACAGTTTCCCCTAGCAGTCTGTGATCTTTGGCTAATTCATCTTTGTATCCTGGTTTATTGCACAGTCCTGGGCACACAGCAGACACTCTAATATTGGTGGAAGTTGATTTGAATAATAATAATCAAACAAAACACTGGAAGTGATGATGTGGCTTTGTTAGGAGCCTGCATGATGCATTGCATTTTGAAAGGAGCTTTTGTGTGGTTTCAGTATCTAGAACACCAGCCCCACTTAGCGACACGCATATGGTGACTGAGCCAATTTTAATTACTTGTGCATAAATAGTCATATTTCTCAGATGCAAGGCAGGTTCTCTTTGTTTTCTTATTTCTTTTTAAAATTTTCCTCTGATTGCAAAACATATCTTTAGCTCCTGGTGAGCCTGAGAGTACTCCCTAAGGTTGATGAAAAAAAAGTCTCTGGCTTGGGTACCTTGGAGGCTTGGGGTATAAGGGAAGGAGGAGCCAGTTTCCATTTGTGAGTGTCAAGACTTTGCTTTTGTCCAATTTCTTTTCAGACTGAAAACCAGTGATACAAGGGAGACTTGTGTATAAGACCATATCATGGGGAAGTTGCTTCCCCCTAAAACAAAGGCCATTTTGTCATCATCTCCTGTGGAATCTTGCTGCAGGAAGATAGAGTGGCAGGGAGGCACCCTCCCATTTGGTAAGTCCAGTATCTTGAAATCCAAAGCTCTGAGTAAAGTTTTTACTGCGTAGCTCCATGGAAGACACCTCAGCCTCTCTTAGTCTTGGTTTAGAGACAAGATCAGGTATTGTAGTTCTGTTTTGAGGTTCAAATAAAGATAACAATGATAATTATTATATGTAAATTAATTTTTAAAAAATTTATTTATTTATTTATTTGAGAGCGACAGACACAGAGAGAAAGACAGATAGAGGGAGAGAGAGAGAATGGGCGCGCCAGGGCTTCCAGCCTCTGCAAACGAACTCCAGACGCGTGCGCCCCCTTGTGCATCTGGCTAACGTGGGACCTGGGGAGCCAAGCCTCGAACCGGGTTCCTTAGGCTTCACAGGCAAGCGCTTAACTGCTAAGCCATCTCTCCAGCCCTGTAAATTAATTTTTTAAGATTTGCATGCCATGGCCTCTAGCCACTGCAAATGAACTCTAGATGCAGCCACCTTGTGTATCTGGCTTACATGGATACAAATCTGGGTCCTTTGGCTTTGCTGGCAAGCACCTTAACTGCTAAGACATCTCTCCAGCCCCCTAATATATGTCTGTATGCATATATATATATATATTTATTTACATATGAAAGACCTGCTAACTTTATGAAAGCGTTCTTATTTTTGTATAGAATATGAGCTCTTTTTTTTTTTTTTTTCAAGGTAAGGTCTCATTCTAGCCAAGGCTGACCTGGATTTCACTGTGTAGTCTCAGGGTGGCCTTGAACTCATAGCAGTTCTCCTACTTCAGCCTCCCGAGTGCTGGGATTAAAAGTGTGTACCACCACACCCGGCTCATGAAGTCTTTTAAAGCATATTATTATTTATGAGGAGAGAGTGAGAACAAGGGATGGGGGAAGAGAGAAAAAGATGAGAGAGAGAGAGAGAGAGAGAGAGAGAGAGAGAATATGAGTATGCCAGGGCCTCTTGCAGCTGCAAATGAACTCCAGGTACATGCACCATTTTGTGCATCTGACTTTATGTGGTTACTAGGGAATTGGACCCAGGCTGGCGGGCTTTGCAAGCAAGCACCTTTAACCATTGAGCAATCTCCCCATCTTACTAATTATAGATTTTAGGTTAAATGTTTTGAGAGCTTCTTTAGTGCCAAGTCCTTTCCATATATTTTCTCTTTCCAGCCACTGCAATAGAACTCCAGATGCATGTACCACCTTGTGCATCTGGCTTATGTGGATTCTGGGGAGTTAAAGCTGGGTCCTTAGGCTTCACAGGCAAATGCCTTAACTGCTAAGCCATCTCTCCAGCTCCTATTTTCTCTTTTAATCTTTACAAATGTCAGGTACATGGTTGACATTCAATAAAACATTGTTTAGGGTTGGGGCTGGGGATGTAGCTCACTTGGTAGAGTGCTTGCCTAACATGACAATAACAGTACTGAATACATTGGACATCTTCGGGGCTGGAGAGATGGCTTAGTGGTTAAAGAGCTTGTCTGCAAAGCCAAGGGGCCTTGGTTCTATTCCCCAGTACCCATCTAAGCCAGATGCACAAGGTGGCACATGCATCTGGAGTTCATTTGCAGTGGCTGGAAGCCCTGGCATGCCCACTCTCTCTCTCTCTCTCTCTCTCTGCCTCTTTCCCTCTGTCAAATGAATAAATAAAAATAAAATATTAAAAAATTGGACATCTTGGCACATTCCTTATAGTCGCAGCACTGGGATGGTAGCGAGTAGCAGGAGGATGAGAAACTCAAGTTCATCCTTAGCTTCATATCAAGCCTGAGGCTAGCCTGGGATGCATGCGACTCTGCCTCAAAAGCAACAAAACAGCATCGCCTTTAATAAACTAGGTAGACACTGTTGTCCCCATTTCTTTACAAGGAAACCGAGGCACAGAGGGCTGACATGGTTTACTCAAGAGTTCATTGCCCCTGGCGATGTGGTTCTGGGTAGGCAGATAGGTAGAGTTATAAAGGATAGTGCAGGAGGAGGGCTTTTCCTCCTCTTGGGAAAACTTGTTGTTTTGGGGGATGCTTTCTAATAAAGGGAAAAGATTATCTCTTCCCTCCGTGTTAGTGGAAATTCCTCAATTTAATCACATTCTATTCCATATTCTTCATTTTCCCCTGCATGATCTAGCAACTGTTATTGTCAGCTGACCCATCATTTTGTTGGTGGTGTGCATCAGTAAAACACAGGTTAGCTGCCTCAGAAAAGTGAGTACTCAGGAGCCGTAACTACGGGAATCCCCTGTAGCTTGGGCTCCTCTGACTGAGCCTGAGCTGTCTGTGATCATATGCGTTTCCAGGTGTGGCTCTGCTTATTTTGGTCACTCAGAAAAATATGGGACTTCTACTCTGTCTGCAAAGGGCAGACTAACCACACCTACTCACCATCTTCTTCTTATCTTTGTGGATGACTAGAGACACGCTGAGTACAATTCCTGAAAATTGCTTTGGGAATTTTGTTTAACTTTTATTTATTTATTTATTTGAGAGCAACAGACAGAGAGAGAAAGAGGCAGATACAGAGAGAGAATGGGTGCAACCAGGGCTTCCAAGCCACTGCAAATGAACTCCAGATGCGTGCGCTACCTTGTGCATCTGGCTAACGTGGGTCCTGGGGAATCAAGCCTTGAACCGGGGTCCTTAGGCTTCACAGGCAAGCACTTAACTGCTAAGCCATCTCTCCAGTGCTTTGGGAATTTTGTAGTTTCAGCAAGTAAAAAAATGTTTTTTACTTTTAGGAAAAGAGAAATGAATTGAGGTGATTGGAGGAAAGATCACTGTCTCAGACTGCGAGACACAGATTGGTGTTTAGGATTGGGTTCCAGGAGACACGGAGACATAAGACTGGGAAGGAAGGAAAGGAAGTCTATACAGGATATTTTCTATTGGATTACCACTTTAGGGAAATGGAGGTTAGTTCCACTGGGGACTCTGGGAGCCAGCACAGACCATGTACCCTTGAGAATTGTCCCCTTTGAGGGATGAGGGAGCTTGGGTACTTACATACCAACTCTCGTTGACCAGTGGCTGGCCTGGCATTTTTAGTTCACTTTACTGGCAGACCACACAGGCAGATGTTAGTTGGTGTGCTCTGAAATGGTGAAGTCTTCAGAGATGTGGAGAATCTCCATCAGAATCTGTTTCAAGCTCCACTCTGAAATCAGACCCCTAGGATTAAAACTCTGTTCATCCTTCCAATTTGTTGCCTGACACGTTACT